>NC_081765.1:32416181-32601181 GCF_963082965.1 Carassius carassius
AGCCTATGTGAATCATCATTGGTTGGGAGACTTTCAAGAAATCGAAGGTTTTTAATGGCCTGTGAAGGTTCAGAGGAACATTGGTGATTTTGTCCTCCCACTTGAGGTGTAAGTCATAAACTCCGCCGCCTGCCTGATTACATTCACTTTCAATCTCTCCACGGCCAGATGGTTTCTTCACACTGCATAAATAAATGAATGCGGGTGTGTGGACCTCCATTGCATGGATCACATTCTCTCTGCTCCTCTCGTCGACGAGGCAAGATACGATCTCACAACCTCGGAGGTGAGCGGGGCCGCGCGTCCCGTTTAAAACAAGTGCATCCGAGCATCCGACCGCGACTCGCACCTCGGAGTGTTATGCTTCTAGTATAAGGCACACATTTGCCAACGTTGCTAGACAGATTGCATCACCTTTGGCTCCGGTGTGAACCTCTATCAATTATGTATCTTTCCTTTGATGATCGCATTCCGTTAGAATAGCTGCTAATGAATCGCGAAACGACGCAGTCGCGCGCACGTGTGCTATTCAATTTCTCCAGCTTGATGCGAGGACGTGCGCACGACACACAGGCCGAAAGGGTTTCAGAAGGGCTTCCAGTCATTAGGACCTGACAGCACTCTGTCTCTCTCTCTCTCTCTCTCTCTCTCTCTCTCTCTCCTACCTGTAAATGGACTCAGAGGGAAAACAGTGACGGGGCCCGGTGAGAATTTCAATGGGGCCTGAAAATTCACACCCGCCCAACGTGTTGTTTAGGCGTCTGATAAACATGTGAGAAAATAATAGACTGGAGAGGAGTGTGTGCTTCAACCAAGGAGACCAGAGTCAAGATCTAGATTTCTGAATAATTAACTTTGTGATCAAGACGATATCAGTCTGTTAGTCTTTATTTGTTCAAGAGGAGCAACAAAAGAGAGGAAGAGGGAGCCATAAGAGAGAGAGAGACGAGAGAGACACGAGAGTGTCTTGGAAACCAGAGTTGTGGATCTAATTGAGGCTGCAAGCGGCCATATGGACTAGTGTGAAAATAGCAAACGCTATCAGTAACGGAGAAACACGAAAGGGAAAAAAAGAAGTCGAAGAATATCTCCAAAGCATCCGGAGCCAACAATCTCTCCAGCTGTAGGGACAAAGCAAACATGTTTCTCCAAGCTATTCTGTTCGCGGCGCTCCTTGCGTTCGGCGCGCGATGAATGACTGAAGCGCCTTAAGATGCTGAAACGCACGCATGCCAGCTATAGGAGGCAGGCCAAGAATGAAAAACAAAGTGCATGTGAGCCTCTCCTCCCAATGCGCCTGATGTTCCGAGGCTGCCTGTTATCTGAGGTGTTAATTGGCAAATTCGGTACAAGTCAAGAGCGTGTTCCCTGCCGTCCTCGCCCAGCTAGGCTAGGTCATTAAGCCGAGAATGGATTCTCTCATGCTGCCTTAACCCTTGCGGCGCATTGCATCTCTCTCCTCTTGTAACCACCTAGAAAGCAAAGGGAAAAGCTATATACGAATGCAACAGGAAACAGATCTACGCAGTGCATCACTATTTCCTTATTGCTTCCGAAAGGTCATCGGTGTGACAATCCCAGCCTGAAACCGTGTTAAAAATAAATTTGCATGAAAAAAATAAAAATTAAAAATAAATAAACATTATATATATATATATATATTTTTTTTTTTTTTTTTTTTTTTTTTCTGAGATGAATGGATCGCAGTGCGTATACTTTTGATCGGTGAGGACAGCCAGGCCTACTGAGAATCGAACCTATCACCTTGGCGTCGCAAGCGACTAACAATGCGTCCAAAAATAACCTTTAATACAGTACTCAGGGAACGTTCTCAGAACAGGGTTCTCTCAGAGTATAAACGTTCTTTCAGTTTCATTAATAGAAAATTCGTTCAATCATCTGGTCTTAATGATGCTCTCAAAAAATTAGAGGATTTTTTTTTTCTGAAATCCGTTTTTGATACGATTTGCTTCAGAACGTTAATAAACGTTCCAAATGTATTGGAAACTTGTCTTAAATAATGTTTTCCAAACATATACTCAAAACTGTTTGTCAGAACATTCAAAAGTAAAGTTCCCTTTAATGTTTGTAGCTTAACATTCACAGAACCAAAACATGTTTTGTTTTTGTCTTCATAGAACGTTCAGAAATAATGTTATTAAAGCCTCGTAGATTAGAACATATTTTCACTGGCTAGGAAATTCCACGGAACCTTTAATTGCACAAAAGATTCTTTAGAGTGGAACAAAAAATTCTTTAGATTAGAAAATGTTCTTCACAATAAGAAATATTTGTTGACTTAAAGGTTCTTTGGACATCCAAAAATGGTTCTTCTATTGCATCGCTGTGAAAACCTCATTTTGGAAGGTTTATTTTTACAGAGCATGACTTGAACAAGCTCGAAGCAAAGCCTGAGTCGGTCGAAGAGGCCTTCCTCAGAAACGGTGGCGTCCTCTGGGGCTCCGGGTGCGATCTCACCCATGCCTCTGTCATCACTTGATGTGACTGCCAAATCCGTGCTCCAGAATCGGGGGGCTCGCAAACCGGCATCGAAACAAACACACAGTAGACAGAACTGCTCAGAGAGCTACGGAAGGCAGCCTTTCGCTTCAACACATTTCTCCTGACATGAGGAGGATTCGCGTCGCATCCTGATCCGAGAGGGACCGGCGCGTTGCTTGTTGGGTAACATGTAAACCGGGGGTGGCCCTATCCTCTCTTGCCCTTCCATTTGGTCTGCATCCCGTCATCCCATGCATTCACATGTGTTTTGTAGGAAGTTGTTGATTGTCTGCACGACTCTGATATGGAGAGATGGCCATCGAGCCATCGGAAGGCTAGAAAATATCGGCCAACTGACCTCCAACACCTGCTGAGATAGATCGGCTCTTCATAGAATGCAGATTTCTCACAGGTGCATCAACGAAGATATTAGATATTGTTGAGAATAGTATGCAATTTTCAAAATAAATACACTTAAAAATAAACGTTATTTTTGTATATATATTTATTGTTTGTTTGCTATATGAATGACATCCGTGGAAATTTAAATGTATCTTTAGTTTAGACTATTAAAATGTTCTTCACACTTTTATATATATTGATTTTATTATTATTATTATTAATATGTTTTTGGTTCTGTGGGAAACCCAAAGCGGTTCCTCCATGCAGTTGTATTTATTTTTAAGAGTGTATATAAAAAAGTGGCTGAGAAACAGAAATTGGCACAAAAAAAAATCATATATGCCAAATGAAAGGAAAAAATACACGTGGTCAGCGGATGACAGTCAAACCTGACCCTAGATTTCACAACAAACACAAATCGACACTGCGACTGAATCCTCAGTTTTCAGGTGTTTGCAAAAAAAGGCAACACCACCGAGCAGTCATTAGAAACACTGCACACAATACTGTGGGAATATACTTCCTCTGATCAAACTTTGTCATGGTGATGCTGAGACTGCCTCTGACTTCCTGTTAATTAACACTACATATTAATTCCTCCATCTTTTTCCCCTCTCCTCTCCAGACTGTTATTTGGCACTGGTCTGGCAGTGCTGCAGACACCGAGTTATACTCAGCTTCTGATTATTTGACTGTACAAAAAAATTATAATAATAAAGATCAAGTTGATAAATAGTCTATTATTTTTCTTTAAAATGTAAATGCATAAACGAAAGAGAGTTTCTGATGTTTAAAATGCATATTAGAATGTATTTAGTTTTTTTTCTGTCTAACGAATAAACGCAATAAATCCTCTCTGTGATGGCATAATAATTTTGATGAAGAGAAGATTATTTTAAAAGTTATGATGCCGCAACAATGTAATTGAAGTCGTGCAGTGAATCTATTAAATATATAAAATATATCTCGTCTACAGGTCTATAATCCGGTTTGTAATTTCCAACGCTATAATATTTAAGTATTTTAGAGAGAAAGTGAAAAAAAAAATCATCACAGTATGGTTTGATACATTGTTAATATATACGTTTATTTCTCAAAGAAAATAACATGAATGTGAAGAGAAAGCGAATAAATAATATTTATGATTATTAGCATTATTTAGGTGTTAGCCGCCTATAGGCCTAAAAACCCCCAAGAATTTAACATGAACGATGTTCTGCTGCTATAGGACATTAGGAAACATTAATCGAGGAAAGATTAGACAAATGAAACAGCAACAGATGTTTCAAATGATGCTAATTTAATGCCAGTATCCGTGTTCCATTTCTGTGCATAACGGAAAGTATAACATCGAAATTAATTACATAAGAATGATCTACATTTCCAATATTATGGCTTCATAGTTTCTATTATTAGTCATATAAAATACAGCCTATAAGTACAGATAGATAGATAGATAGATAGATAGATAGATAGATAGATAGATAGATAGATAGATAGATAGATAGATAGATAGATAGATAGATAGATAGATAGATAGATAGATAGATAGAGTGGGTTGATTCACTTAAATAAATTGAATTATTCACAATAAAACAAATTAAGGTTACCTTCATATATATATATATATATAGATTCTTTGAATGAGAGATATTTGAAACTAGTATTCAAGCAATGCATACTCAAAAAAATTACTCTCTCTCTCTCTCCCTCTCCCTCTCCCTCTCCCTCTCCCTCTCCCTCTCCCTGCGTTGGAATGGAGCTGGTGACTCGCTGTTCTTCGCTGAACTGTGCGGCGGCGCGGCGAGGCGGCGCGGCGCGTCTGATTAGCATGCGGCAATAATGAGGGTGAGCCGGGTTCCATTGCTCTAACACCTCCCCTCTCCTCTGCACCAATCTGTCAGCGTTCAGCCTCAAATGCTGCTCTCCACAAATGAATTGGATAATTAGTTGCCCCTCACGAATGCTGCACTCTTCTCACCCCTGATTGCTTTCACCTTTTTTGCTCCTGGCAATTTTGACACCTCGTAATCAGCCTGCTGCTTCTCCTTCTCAATCTATACAACCCTTGTCTTTCTCCTCCGCCTTTTTTTTAGGGGGTACTTTAATCCAAACACATAGCAAGAAAGTGCGCAGATGAACGAAAGGCCTGCTTCAGGACGCGAGGTATATAGATCTTTTGAATAATCAATGATATTTCTGTCGGCATTATGCTGTCAAAATTGAGTCTACAGCAAGGACAAAAAAGACAGAAAAGAAAAAAAAAACACATGGACCCAGAAACTGTCAGTACAGCTTTCCTCTTCCAAATAACGAGCACTGACAACGTAATTATGTACAAGCATCTGTCCACGACTCCAGAGAGAGAGAGAGAGAGAGAGAGAGAGAGAGAGAGAGAGAGAGAGAGAGAGAGAGAGAGAGAGAGAGAGAGAGAGAGAGAGAGAGAGAGAGAGAGAGAGAGAGAGAGAGAGAGAGAGAGAGAGAGAGAGAGAGAGAGAGAGAGAGAGAGAGAGAGAGAGAGAGAGAGAGAGAGAGAGAGAGAGAGAGAGATCACTAGGGAGAGAGGAGTTTATATTTGCTGCATTTTTAGAATAAATTCATGCTTTGACGTGAGAGATGAGATTCTGATCGCTCTGTTTATCCAAGTTGGGTCGTGTATTATGCGCAACACATTGTGCGCTTTCGACATGCAATATTCAGCATTGCAAATAGAGCAGGAGCACGGCATGTCCTCGGCTGTGGTGGTGTTTTTGCTGGAGCTAAACAACAATGTGCCGCGCGAGACATTGCGAAATCATGCTTCATTAAAAAAAAGAGGATCTGGGGAGGAAACGGAAGAAAGAGCATGGACTCTGGCATATTAAAAACTTTCGATCCTGGATGCTGATTGGTCAGTACAGATTACACGAAAAAAAAGTCCACTATGGCTGAATAGCATTTGAATAGCCTAGACTATTCTTACTATGCTGTTTATATAAAGTGTGTGTGTGTGTGTGTGTGTGTGTGTGTGTGTGTGTAGCATAGCAACAAAATATCAGTTAGAATAGACCCACCGCTTCATGAATTTGTTTAATAAAATAAGGTTTAAAAAAAAAAAAAATATATATATATATATATATATATATATATATATGTATATATATATATGTGTGTGTGTGTGTGTGTGTGTGTAAAAGTGCTGTTTTGTTAATAAAAGAAGTTATGATTTTTTTTTAACAGATTTATTAACAGATACTGGGAGAGTCCATATATCAAATTAACCAAATTAGTTTTTGATTTTTTTGATTCCAAAAGTTTCAAGAATTGAATATTATTTAATCAAACGATTAAAAGTAATACTAATAACAACATGCAAAAAATCACAAAATACTAATTCTACACCTTTGATGTTCTTTTTTAGCATTTAAATTAATTTCGATTATTTAATGTATCAATGTATACTATTATATAAATTATTTTAAGTCATTCTGCAGCCCCCTGTTTGAGAACCACTGCTCTAAGCAACAAAATAATGATATTTCATATACATTTATTTATTTGGTAAGTAGCAGTAAATAGAGCTGTTCAGTCATGTGATCAATTTGTAGACTGGTCCAGATACTGTAAGTCATCATGGCTTTTTTAGGGAATTTCCTCCAGGTTTACCGTCTTTAAATTAAAAGCTGCTAAATAAGAGCTACAACCTTTTTCAGATTCGTCAAGCATGCAGACTCACTCAGATGTAGTCCACATTTAGAAACTCGTTAGCAAGTTTTATTTAAAACAACAACAACAACAACAACATAGTGGCTTCAAAATTCACATGTGGATGTTTATAATGTGTCTCAGACAAAAACTCAAATGTTAACCACAGATATTATTTTACTCATAAACCAAAAACCCATAGGAAACTCTAGAGGGAAGCTAGGTCTTGAAAATGCTGATTCTCTTTCAGGTTTTAGAACCACAGACTAGCTAGTCATTTTCGCAAAATAAACCACGCTTTGTGTTGCTGAATCAGCCAATCAGTGTTTATTTCATGATAATGACCAGCTAGTTTTACTTTATCCCTTAAATCAATATTTTTATGGAATCTTTTCTTCTGCGAAACATTGCAAAAGTCCCTATGTGTAGCACCAGCCTGCCAGTGTGAAAAACAACAACAAAACTAGTTCCTCTTCTTCACACTAGCTCATCTATGCAGTGTGTGTGTGTGTGTGTGTGTGTTAGCAGGATGTAATGCAGGGCGTGCGAGGTCTTCACTGCACACGTGTGCGAATACACACATTTCTGCTCAATGCATCATCACTGGAATTAGTGAAAATGATTACGTTTGTTTACGAGTCTGCTAATTATCCACACACACACACACACACACACACACACACACACACACACACACACACACACACACACAGTCCAATGCAGTATCAAGTACATGGTTTAAGATCCTCCGATAAAAGCACCAGCTAGAGATATATGCTCAAACTGAAGGATAAAATGCGCTGAAGTTTATAAAATAAATGTAAAAAATATTGTGCACAAAAAATGCAAAAGCTAACGATTATTATTATAACAACAATAACCTAAAAATAATCAAATACATTAGATTTTCTGCTGAGAAAAACAAGTTAACAACTACAAATGTTTAATAATAATAATCATTAAATTAATAATGATAATTATATATAATAATAACAAAATGAGAAAAATATTATCATTATGAATTAAAAAAATAATTATTGTTATAAAATGTTATAAAATGATCAAATTTTCGGCTAATGAGAAATTCCATTTTATAATATATATATATATATATATATATATCTATATATCATCAGTTCTTTTTGCTCCTGTTAATTCATCTTACTTCATCAACTGTATGGCCTTATAACCAGTTTATATTTACAAGCAGGCAACAAAATGATGCTTTATAAATCATAAGATAATTGTGCATGTAATCACAAATTGAGCTTATATTAGATACTTAGTGTAGAAATAAAGTTTTAATTAACCTGAAATACCTGTGCAGAAAAGCTTTCATAAACCAGATGGTGTTTATCGTAAAAAATAATTATCCTAGATTATTCTCATTCTGAACAGATTCCCTCATACAGGTGGTACACATTAAAGTGATCAAATTAAAGCAATTAGGAGTTATTACTTATGGAACATTTCTCCAGCAACCGCTAAATTTACTATCCACGTTACTGAAACTGTGATGTTTGACATTTGTCCTGAGGACACATTTACATAGCGACTCTCATCTTAATATATGTCAGTGTGGTTTTATTCACTTTAAACAGAAATATTACAAAAATATGATATTGGAACTGAGTTTGGAGGAAAGGATGCAGGAAAAATATGATTGTAATGGAAGACAGTATGTTTAAAACCATTGCTACAGAAAACAAGCATTTGTGTAACTGGATTTATAACTTTAAAAAAAATCACAGTTACCATTATTATGTGGTTCCCGTGACTTTTTCACTTATGTCTGAAAATTGCAATATAAATGTGATATATACATAAGCAGGCATTCTGCCTGAGATTTGTAAAACTGTAACGTAAATCTAGAAATTTATATTTTGTGTTTAATTTGATATATGCATTGCATAAACAGCGTTTATCATCCGCTATCTTTTATGTTGCCATATCAAATGAAATGACTTTCAAAAGGAAGCACGTTTTTATTCTACAGTGAAACTGCCAGTCAACGCCTCCAACTAAAATTGCAGCTAAAAATATTAATTAAGACATAACCATCCTAAAATGAACCGTTTATAGTTCTCCTAATTAAATAAAGGTCAGCGGAGGGTTCGGCTCTCTTCATGGTGTCACTGATGGACGTGAGTAAATGTGTTCAGACACAACAAAGCCATGAATAAAGGCCGCTTCAGTCCGGCGGCCGGCCTCTTGCCTGTGTGTGTGTGTGTGTGTGTGTGTGTGTCAATCGCCAGCTTTGTTCTTGAAGTGTGAATTGAGGTGGCTATACATGTGATTCGGGGGAACCTCATCCTTGCAAAAGGCACACTTCTCTCGGCTGTTGATCTGCTGGGCATCTGTCCCCGGCGGCTGGGCGGACAGGTCCGGGAGCTCTGGAGTCCAAACCAGCTGGACACAGACAAAGGACATTAGACAGCAATGAGGGCAACCATACAGACAACTATCCATTTGTTAAGCTGGCATCAGATGATGATGGGGAAATAAAAGGCCAGATTAAACTTTTCAGCATGCATCCGTAACTCGACTAGAGATACACAGTCAAACCGCAGGATAAAATACACTGAAGATGATAAAATAAAAAAAATAAACTAATTGTGCAAATGAAATGCAAAATAGAATAGCTCCGTGTGGCAGTTGTATATTAATAATAATATACTATAGAATATTATATAGATATATATATATTTTTTTTCATCTTCAGCATATATATATATATATATATATAGCTAATATACCTAATATATATAAAATACCTAAAAATTATAAAAGATATGTAAAAAAATAGAATACAATTTATTATTATTATTAAACCACTATATATATATATATATATATATATATATATATATATATATATATATATATATATATGTATATACACACACACACACACACACACACACATATAAATATTATATATATATATATATATATATATATATATATATACATATATATATATATATATATATATATATATAAAAGCCAAAATTGAAAATGAAACACAAAAGCTAATACCTTTAATAATCATAATTATTATAGCTATTAATATTATTATAATAAATTAAATTTGGAATTTTCATATTTTTTACTTTTAAAATTTTTCATTTTGTATTTTATTATATTTTATTTATAGACATGTATTTAAATATGACAGTCAATACGTCGACAATAATAATAAAACATCAAACATTCTGTACCCATATGATAAACAAAGCAACTTAATTCATAATCAGTCTGTTATCACTTCTGATCTGCCCTTTTTCAAACAGCACCATTTTTTTTTTAACCCCATGATGGGGAAAAATGCTCTTTGCGTTTTTTTTTAAGATGACACCAGATTTACACTTCATAATTTAGCCATTATATTTGAAATGTCTGTTTTGCCAACAACACTATACATTTTTTCCCTTGTTCTTAAAACAGATGAGCTCAGGTATCTGCGATGCTTTTAAGCTCAAAGACCGCAAAAAAGAACAGTCCGGAAACAAGTGTAACAGTACGACAACACAGAAGACGAGGTAATATGTGCTTCACAGCTCTCTGTGGTCTTAGCACTTCCTAATTGACATCCTAAATGGAATAGCACCGAATTCCTGTGCAAATGTGAGCCTTACACAATAGGTGTGAGTTTCACGGTTCTCCATACGGACAGGTAAAGAGAAAATACGTCTGCCTTATATGCGTTTAATTAGATTTCCTCTGCAATTTCACGAGCTGCAAATATATACAGTTGCAAATGAGTAAGTTTACACACCCCTCCAGGATCTGCAAGATGTTTAGCATTTAAAAGTAAAGCTACATAACAGATATTTACATATATTCCTCAGGACAAATAGCTAAAAACATACAGCCACAAATACTGAAAGCAATAGCAATATGATATTAAGAACCAGGGGTGTGGAAACTTTCGAACAGGGTCTTTTATGCAAATTCAGATCATATTTTGTCCTGTTTAATAAATGCAAAATAAATGGGGACCAAACAGCTCCACCAGGGCAATACTACTACTGTTAATAATACTAATACTATTTTTATTATTATTATAATATAATAATAATTATTATTATTTTAAATATTTTAAAAATTAAATTATTAATAATATATTAATTAAATATTAATTTCAAATATATTTTAAATAAAAATAAATATATTATATTAAATATTAAATATATTCACAAGGATTATATAAACTTGTACATAATAGAACTGTGTATAATATGTCAAGTCAATTTTTATTATGCTTTTTGCTAAATACATATTTTATATTTGTATTTTAAATATATTATTAATAATAATAATAATAATAATAATAATAACAACCATAATGATAATAATAATTTAATACAAGATATTATTATTATTAATAAAAATAATTACAATACTAATTCATATTTAATGTCAAATTTTTATATCAAGTTTAAATGTAATAATAATAATAATAAATAACACTAAATTATGATCCCTATTTAAAAAAGAACATGTAAACTGTGTATAATAATGCTGTAAATTTTTGTGTAGTATAATGGTATTTTTAAAAATATTTCTTATAGACATTCAGCTAGTGCAAATGTCTCTCCATATACACAATACAACCTCGTGAGCCGTCTTGCCATCTTCTAACCTACTACACAATAAGCATTAAAAAATAGCACACACAAATACTACTCCTAAAGCAGATTTAGGAAGACTGAAGTATTTTTAACAACGATTTTAGGTTGTGAATGAAAAGCATTTAATGCATTAACACCAATGCTCATTACAATACATCATGGGATTGTTGTCTTTACAAAGAATATGTACACTGCTGGAATATTATAGTATATTTTGCTTTTGGTGCATTAAAATGCCGCCTATGTAGGGAGCTCTTTAGATTTTGAGCCATAACTTCCTGCATTTAGATTAAGTGTAGCAATTACTCTTATTGGAATATTAATGCATCAAAAATATAATGTAGGTGTCAAAATAATAAGTGTTTAAAATCTGAATTAGCAAAGACATTATTCTTCATATTAATATAAATTGCGAAACCTATAGAGACGCCTGTCTAGCATTCACACATGACTTTTAAAATAGACGAGCAGAATAATAGATGACATTTGCCTTCTATGCAGAGTTTGATAATGATTTAAGGAACAAAAACTGAAAACAACGGAATGCAACACACTGGAATTTCTCCTAAAAACCAGAGACCAATTGTTTTCAGAGTTGCACCTCACCACATCACAGTGTTTTCTCATTTTAAAAAGAACATTATTAACCACTTTTTTATTATTTTATTCAAACCGGTTTCTGTTGGTAAAGGAGGCAGCTAAAAGCCAGAGCTGAAACTATGATTTCTGCTCAGAAAGAACCGAAATTAAAACCATTTTGTATCCAATCCCTTCTAAAATGTCTTATTTTGTGTCAGATTTGCATGCATCCTTTGCAGACAATCCCAAAATGCACTGCGATGAGTTCAGAAAAAGTTATTTTAGTATAACTGAATTAATAGTATAGTTTGATAATATTTAGAATTTGATTAAATTTTAATATTTGTTTTTATCTTAATTTTAGTTTTAGTAATGGTATTGTTTGTGTCATTATTTTATATATATATATATATATATATATATATATATATATATATATATATCTGTGGTTTTTATTATTTATAATTTTTTAGCTCTTTAGTTTATTTAGTTTTAGTTATTTTAGTACTTCAAGTTAAACTAAACAAAATTAGAAATGTTGCCTTAGCAACTAACAGAAAAAAAAAATATATATATATATATATTATTTTTTTATTTTTAGTTTATTTTTGTTACAAGTCACCAAAATGTTTTTGTATGTTTTTAGTTTTAGTTAACAATAATAACCCTGTTTAGTTTTTTAACGCCATACCAGAAGCAAAATTTAAGATGGATTTTTCAAAAAAAAAAAATTATTAATTACATTTTAATTAAATTGATTGAAAACATTTTCAAAGGATTTCAAGTCAAGAGATATGTTAATTAAAACAAAACGTTTTGGCATTGACTGAAAATGCATTTTAATTAACAATGTAAAATTTAACCAAGATTTCAGAGTGCTGTGTATTTCTATGCTAATAAACCAAATTCATAGATTAGAATGCTGACCTCAAACTGTACTGTAAGCAATCATTTCCTGTGCACTTCACATAAAGAACGTTAAGACTATATCTTTTATGAGTGACATTAGCCAAATCCAATGTAAAGTTTCCAAATTTAAACTGGCTGGGTCTGAAAAATCTTAAAAATGACTTATTTTACAGATGTTTTCTTAAGCAGATGTGTTGCATGTCGCTAAAATAACTTAAATAATTGTTCATACAATTTTAGCAACACCATATAATGTTGCAGTTCTTAAAGGAATATTTCTTATAAAAATTGTATTTACTCATCCCTCTGGCAATCCAAGATGTAGATGAGTTTGTTTCTGATTTGGATCAGATTTGGACAAATGTAGCATCGCATCACTTGTTCAGCAATGGTTGCTCTGCAGTGAATGGGTGCCGTCAGAATGAGTCCAAACAGCTGATAAAAACATCACAATAATCCACACCACTTCAGTCCATCAAATAACGTCTTAAGGAGCAAAAAGCTGCGTGTTTATAAGAAACAGATCCATCAAGACATTTTAACTTCAAACCGGCTGAGTGAATAAGTTGTCTCGTCTGAATCAGGAGAGAAATCTGCACAGATCAAGCACCGTTTACAAGCCAAAACAGCCGAAGCAAATATGTTGGTGGTGGATTTGGTGTGATCTTGATGTGAGAGGACTCTTAAACATCTTAAAGTCCGTGGAAACCATTATCAGATATGTGTTCTGAGTTTGTCCAACCACAGAAACCGGCCGAATTTGAATGATATAAAAAAATAAAAAAAATCTTGCCAAGTATATAAAATAAGGTCTCAAAATCTCGAAAAAATAAGTGCGTTATGGAGACATGATTTCAGCACTGCTTAAAAAATCCTGAACACAAAAACAGTGAAAAACAGCCTAAATCCACAACTACATAGTTCACAGTCTTTGCAAAGTGTTTTCAGCAATACATTTCTAACAATACTAATGTGTTTAGAAACAATTGGCTTTGCACAGACTTTAATGGATTTGTTTTTTACAAACACGCAGCTTTTGGCTTCACAAGACATTAACTGATGGACTGGATCACTTGTAGATTATTGTGATGTTTTTATCAGCTGTTTGGACTCTCATTCTGACGGCACCCATTCACTGCTGTGGATCCATTGGTGAGCAAGTGATACGATGCAACATTTCTGCAAATCTGATGAAGAAACAAACTCATCTACATCTTGGATGACCTGAGGGTGAGGACATTTTCAGCATTGCACTATTCCTTTAATAAAGTTAGCAAGCAACTTTCAATGCATCCTGGCTGTGAGACTTCATCTTACCTGTTGGGGTCCTCGTACATCTTCGTGCGACTCAGAAGACTCAGATGTGTGAGAGGGTGCAGAGAATGAGGGATAAGACTCCTCTCTCATCGTGTGCATGTGTTCTCCCAGGTCCGGACTGTGCAGCTGCAGGTCCACACGTTTATCCGGCGTACTGTTGAGGAAGTCGTACTCATCGTCTGTGCTCGGGGGAAACTTCACACTCAGGCCTCTTAGGGAATCAAAAAACGGTCCATCTGGACCGGCACCACGTGACGCGAGGGATGAGGAGGTCGAAGTATTGTCGACCTCTGACCTCAGTGGTGAGGAGAAAGGAGCCTCGGCCTGTTCTGCCATGTCTTCGGTGCACTGGATGGGCATGGAAAACTGCTCTGGAAACAGATAGGAAACCAACAAAACGTTTATGCATTTATCCAACACCAGCACTTGTATCATGAAAAATATACTTTTTTTTTTTTTTAAATATACAACACTGCTGTTTACCACATTTACACATCGCAGTGCATATTGTGATTAAAGGTCCTGCTAAATGCACACTGTAAAATATTATTTTAAATAAAACTATAAAACAAATAAAACGTTAAAAACATGTTGCCACTTCAGTCTACATGCTTCAGAATTTTACGCTTAATTCAAAGCATTACTTGATAATTATTTATAATTATTTATGAAAAATACTAGCAGTTTCTTATTGAAATAGTTTTTACTTGAATGCAAGTGCATATTAAAATAAATAACTAATCACTGCAGTTTTTTCCAGGAAAGTGGCATCAAATCTTTGAAAGAGTCTTTGAAATAATCAGTACGTGTGGTATCATGTATTTGGGTCAATGACGTGGCGTGTCAATTCTGGTGTCCAAAGCATATTCATAATATTAAAAATGTATACATTTTTAAATGCATTTCATTAAATGACTCAACTTTCCCCTCTTTAATTACTCGTGTGAGAATTCATTATAAATAATTAATCTTTAAGGAAACTGTCCCGTCTTAAAATCTGAATACAAAAATACAATAAAAAGGTAAAAAATAAAAATATTTTAAATCTACTTGGGCATAATTGTATTGATGTTTTAAATGATACCTGCAAATATGGTTATAATACTAAGCTTAATTACATTTTAATGACAGAAAGACTTTTGTCCCTAAATTGTGATTTCTGTAATGTCATTCCTGGATAACAGACACCAATGACCATTTTAGACCATAATGCATTGTGGTATATTATTAACATTATTTACATAATTGTATGTTTTTTGCCGTATTTTTGCTGTCATTCATCTTGGATTTCATATGATTCACATTCAATTATCATTGAATTGAACTTTTGTAATGTTAATGGTCAAATAATCAATAATGTAATACATTTTATTAATGTATCCACATTTGGTAATACTTCATAATAACTACACGTTATTAATCATTAGTTAAGCATCATTAAACAGTTAATTCATTTATAAAGCATTACTAAACATTAATAAGAATTTTATAAATGCAGCTATAAATGCCTAATGCTTGATTTATAAGCCTATCTATAAATATGAAAATACAATTATTAAACCCATTATAGATATGCTTTTAAATCAAGAATAAAACATTTATAGCTGTATTTATAAACTGCTTATTAATGTCTATTAATGCTTTATAAATGATGAAATAACTGTTTACTAATGTTTAACTAATGATTAATAGTGTGCTGTTATTATAAAGTGTTAGCCATTTTACTTTTGTATAGCTTCTGGTGTTTTAAGGTCAATTCTGTTCTTCCAGATGCTTCTGTCTAATAAAGAGAGGCAGAGATGGTTCAGAGCCAGGATAAACACAGATGCAGAAGCTAGGGCTGAGTATCTTGCAAAAAAGAGAGCAAGGTATTATGGTAATGATTCAGTGGAATAATAAACGTAAAAACTTGAAATATTAATCAAAATAGGTTCACACTCATTTGCAATAAGCCTAAATGTTTTAGCTGTGTAATGTGTTATTACTGGGGCTGCACGATATTGGGAAAAAATTACATTGCAATATTTTATTTTTCTGCGATATATATTGCAACATGAAATCTAATCTAATTTTTTCTTACAAACAAAAATGCAGGTGAGCACACTTACATTCTCATTTTAAATGATTTAAACAGAGTATTATTTAATTAGAGTAAATTATTTGTTTGTAACTTTAGGATATGGTTTGAATTGTTAACATATTAACTAACATGAACTTACCACGAGCAATACTTTTGTTACCATATTTATTAATCTTTGTTTATCTTAGTTTATAAAAACACATCTGTTCATTGTTTGGTAATGTTACTTCACAGTGCATAAGCTATGTTACAAATACTGTACAGCTTTTGATTTCAACAATGAAAGCTATAGCCTAAATGTTGAAATTAACAATGTTGTAGAAGTGCAGTTTAGTAATAGTAAATGTTAAATAATGTAGTTAAATAGTTTAATAAATAGAACATTATTGTAAAGTGTTACAGATTTTTTTATACACCAATTCAGACGTCTTGTGAGTTCAGTGTTGGACAGGTCAGTTGTTTAAACCATTCATTAAATTGAATCGGTTCAAAGGGTTCATTAGTTCGCGAATCAGACATGTACGGCACGCGTTGTGTAATTATCTTGGCAGTTTAGGTTTATTTTAGTTTATATCGCACAAGATTTGACAACACAGAAAACATTTCATCACTGGATAGTTTTTTTTTCTTCTCTCTCGTCAATTGATTTTGATTAATATGCGCGAGGGAGAGAGAGCAAGACAGCACTCGTGTTGTTTAAAGACGGTGAAGGTGAGCGTGCGCGCGCGTGCAGGGCTCTCGCTCTCTCTCTCTCTCTCTCTCTCTGCCCTGTTAAACTGACAAGACGTAAAAACACATGCAAATGATAAACTTTCACTCTATGATGGTTAAGCTGTGCAATTAATCCGCGAATCACATTCGTCAAGGGCCGGGGAGCAGCTGGCCCGTACAGTTAATGAATAACGGATCAACTACGACAGCCTACATCGCACATCCTGCGATGTGACTATTGTGGATTCGTACATCGCGATATCGATGCTTAAACGACACATCGTGCAGCCCTAGTTATTACACATTATACACTATACCCCTGGCCCTTGTTTATGAAGCATTATAATTTTACAGATTTAGTGTTATATTTTGAAAATATGATTGGAAAGAAATTGGTGTGATTACAACCTGCATCTAATACTCATTATTATTATTATTATTATTATTATTATTATTATTATGTGTAGCTACTACAAATCAAAAAATATTGCAGAATGTCATTCCGTCTAACAATGACACGGGCAATTCCTTTAACCCATATTTGTGTGTTAGATTACACAATTCAGTTTTGTTGTTGATAAAATAAGTCTTATTTACTTTATTGGAAAACATTTTTAAACATTTTCCAGTTTTTTTTTTTATTTGGTTCTGAATTTTGAGTAATCAGCAGCCAAAAATGAGTCTGTGTCTATATGAAATCCCAAATTGATTATATTAATTGTGATTAAAATTTAGCACTAATTGTTTGTTGAGCTCCAAATATGGAGATCAGTACATTTGTATATGCCATCAATGGTAGAAATGTAATTCATTTAAAAATTCATTACGTTACCCAGGAATGACATTTTCATTGGGAAAAAGATCTGATTCACCAAGAAAATGGTTCATTACATTCTTGAAATGTGTAAATATCATTGCATTGCATACACAACACTCTAATAAGTATAGAAAGTTCTAAAATTAAAATTCTTTGCCAGTTTTAATTTTTTTTTAACATTTTAAATCCTTATCCGTCATTCACCCATTTGCTGCATCAAAAACATGTTTCTGGTGCAATAAAATTAAGAATGCCTACTTTTAGCTCACTCAAACAATAAACACTTGTTGTCCATCACAAGCTGTAATGGTAAGATAATGTGCATAGAAGTGTTTGCTAAATGAGCAAAATAATGCAAATGCATCTATTAATCAGAATGAAATGGGCCTCATACAAATGGTGGAGAAAAATTGCTAATTTTCCTTGCATTCAGAACCCGAAGAAAAACCGGTTGTGGTTTGGTATTAAGACATCAAGCATTTTCTCTTGTCAGTCTCCCTCTTGCTCAATGCCCATGTATATATATCGATGCTGTGCTTTCTTTGCATTTGCATACTAATGTGCTCATATACACATATATACATATGAGCACATTAGTATGCAAATGCAAAGAAAGCACAGCAGTGATATGCGCACCATGCAACACTGACTATTAATAAGGAACTCTTGTCAATTTTAGTACTAAACAATGCAGTGAGAATTGCCCTACCATAACAACTGTGTCAGCCTCTGCCAGTGCAAGACAACGCTAGCCAATTAAAATCAACTTCAGAGCTCGAAATCCACCTCTGAAGCGTGCTGATCAAAGTCTGTGATCACACTGAGAAGGCACGTGGAGCTAGTAATGTAACATTATGAAATCATAATCATCAGAGCCTGACTCAGAATCAATTACCGTCATTCATAATTCAACATCCTGGTAAACCTTTGAGACTTTTTTATTTATATTTATCACTATTACTTCAGAATTTAGATTTTCTCTCTACAGTGAAACAAAAGGATGTTTGGTGTAATGTCTGAGCTGCTCTTTTCGACATTACAAAAGTAAATGGTGATATATAATTTAAAACCCCAAAGTTACAAAAAAAAGTAATTAATTGATAAATTAGTTAATTGTCCTTCTCTGCTGCAGCATAGTTTTGACATCACTGACTGCAAACAGCATTAATTATTATTTGAGAACTACAAAAGAGTAAAAAATCATATGGTTTTAGAAGACAGAAAATAAAGCAAACAATTCATACTGACTTCTCTTACTCTGCTTGAATTTATTTATCACCTTCCACTATCATTGTATGAAAAAAGATGCTTAGACAATCAGCAGAACATCTCCTTTTGCATAAAAGTATATACTTTTTAAACTTAAAGCGTTTTATTGCATGACAGGGTTTTATTAAATGTGAACTGAACAAAACAATGAACTGCGGTCAGATGAGATGTTGTCAAAAAAAAAGATTTTTCCTGTCCTGTCATCCGGTATACTGTGCTCATAACACATGCTCACATTGCATGAATACATGCAGTGGCGCGCTGTATATCATGTCATATTAAAGCGCAAAAGAAACTATGAGCATGCAGTGTTGTAATTATGTCGTCAGTTATTCATGAAGTTACAAAAAAGGCAATAAAAAGCTGCCTTAAAACCGTGCATGCATAAGTATTTTTTATATATGAGTTACATTTAAGAGCATGTTTCTGAAATGCAATGGTTTTCAAAACTGTCCAGCACTAGGTGCGTTTTCATTACCCTGCAAAATTGCGCAAATTGTGCAAACTGAAATTACGAATTGAAAATACGCCTAATGTAAAAGCGTCAATTTTGCAAAAAAAAAAAAACACCAATATATCGCAAAATATGTTTATACGCTCGCATGAGGTGGTTTTTCAGGCAATGCGAAAAAAATGAATAAATTGCAAAACTGCAATGGAAATGTTTTTTTCTCAGAATAAATATAGCCAAAATCCGTTGCAATGATTTATCGCAAGATGCAAAATGTTAAGTTTTTGTTGCATAACACTGTTTAATGGAAACTAATTTCAAAGCATATTTAACAACTTTAATGTTGGGTGACATTAATCACAATTAATAAAAATAATAATGTGCGATTAATTAGTTAATTGTTTTTAATCAACTGAGAGCACAATTACATTTTACAAATAAAAAAGTAAGTAAACCTCCGCTCTTAAACAGTGGAATATGGAAATTACTTTAACTGTACCTTTTGATAACAAATGTGAAAAATGTAATGTTCTCCCTCAGTATTTTTGACTTGTCCGGTACAAATGTTTAAAGATTTGAGAAGCAAAATGACTAAATTAAGTCTTTCTTAGACATTGATCAAAATTAAGTTATTTAATGATTTTATGAAAAAAAAAATGCATGCTTATAGGTTCAGAAAAAATTACTTAATTCAAAGGCAATACTAGTTTTCATGCAAAATGGACGGATATTTGTTCTTATTTTATGGCTTAAAATCACATAATTTTGTGACTTCATATCTTCATTTTGCATCTCAATTAAATGTATCTCGATTTAAGGCGTGTTTATATATTTGTACTGGAAAACAAGACAAAAATACTGAGGAAGATATTCAGTTTTTGCATTGAATGCAACATTTATTGCCTTGACTTTATGCATTTAAGGCTCTCTACTCTCATTTAAGATCTTTTTAAAAATTTTAAAAGACTTGATGGTTTTCCAGAAGCCCTAACCCGGAGTATGAGCAATAGTATCAGCTCTTATTAATGCTTTCCAGAGCAAACAGCCCTAATAACGTTCAATACGTACGCAAAAACACTGTCTTTTCCACATGCTTTCCAAAAATACACCTATCTCACTGGCGTATTGTTTTCCAAGTGATTTCACAGAGGACATATAATTGTGCAACAGTGTGCTGCTTCAAAACAACATTTATCAAAGTGATAATTGAACACGCTCATCTGCTCAGTCTATTTTAATGCTGCGTGGAGGTCAGAGGTCATTAGAGCAAAAAGCCATGCCGTACACCATGGCTTTCATCAAGTATTTCTGCTTTTAATTTGTGGGAAAGAACAAACAATGAAATGTATAATTACTAGTATGCTGCATTACACTACTAGCTATATAATTACTTATTTGTTTTGACATTTCTAAAGTAATTGTAACTCCACAGTTTCTGTTCTACCTAATTTAATTAGAATGGAAAGAAATGTGCTTGGGTGAGGAGGTACAACAGCTATAATTTAATAAAGGGTATTAGGACGAACTTTCTAAATAGTTTCAAAAAACAAATGACTTTACCATTGGCGGTCTCATTTCCTTTGGAGATTCGCTTCAGGTGATCTTTCTGCTTTCTGGTTAGAGTCTGAATCCTCTGGAAAGTCCCCTGGATTTCCTGCCAAGTGTCCAGTACATTCTCACTAATCGAAAAAGAAGTCAAATGTTGTCAAAATAATACTGATTGAAAAACAAGACATCTACTATAGATCTATATATGGATAGATAACTATAGATCTATCTAGCTATCTATATGCACAACACATGCAAGTCATTTGATTAAGCATTAAGTGCTAAACAAACAAAATATTTTCACCCACCACAAATTTTACCACCATATTTTAAATATCTAGGCCATCCTTTTCACTTTCAGTAACATTTTCCCCTATAAGCACTAAACAAAATAAGCCATCAACTAGACCATAACCACTTCTGAATGTCATATAACATGACATTTACCAACATTTAGACACGTTCACCTCCGCTTTTTCCAAACAGATCCCACATCAGTGGAAATGCATGAGTATTTAATGAGCACGAGGCATTAGGGGTGTTTTTTCTGGATCAGTTTGGCTCTTGCCTTTAATGTTTTTGAGATATTACACAAGATATATTCTGCAAGGAGAATACTGACCTGCTAATTCCAGTAAACAAACTCTACAGAGCTGTTAATCAGTTGTTTTAGCTCAAGATTAAACCTTTTGTCTGGGAGCCCATGGGACTGAAGTGTAAAATCCTTCATTAAAAATGGATTTTTAAAGCGATATGATTCATGTACCTCTTCATTTCGCAGGCGGGAGATAGCGTATGGGGAAGCATCCGAGAATACTCTGTGGGATCGTTTATCTGCACAAGAACAAAAAGATACACAGAATGACAAAAACGTTTTTTAAACATTAATTCTAAAATATATTTCTACAGTACGTCAGCTTATAGATTCAGACATATTTTCACTAGGATAGGATAAAAAAAAATCACTTTTTTCTCTTTAATATATATATATATATATATACACACACATATATATATATATATATATATATATATATATATATATATATATATATATATATATATAACCTCAAAGGCTATATTCATGGCAAACTCAAGAATAATAAGATCTGAACTTGTCTTAATAATAATACTTCAATAAATTGTATACGATATCTAACAATATTCTTTTTACAAATAATAATCTAACAAATGACATTGCCCTCCAAAATTTGCATTACCATAATGTATTTTACTATTATTATTTTATTTTTATTTTTAATGAATTTATTCTTATGAAAAAAAATTATATATATATATATATATATATATATATATATATATATATATATATATATATAATTATATATATAATATATACACACATAATTTTTAAGTAAAGTAAAATATTAATGAAAAAATATCATATTAAAATACTTAAATAATATATAATATATTATAAATAATCTATATTTTAAAAAGCATAGATTAAACCAATTCTACCAGGATATATAGATATTTTACAATTTATACGATTTATTTGACAACAATAATGAACATGAGAATTTTTGCATTACAGTCAAAGAGGACTGGGTGGAAATGTGCTGAACTATTGTGAAAATAATGTCTCAACCTAAAGCGTTTTGTATGAGTCACCCAGCAGAAACTACTTCTAAAAAGTCCTTTAATAAGCTCCACAGTTCATCAGAAAACTTCCCAGTCCCTTAATAGTGACGCATTTGAATACATTTGCTATAGAAGAACATGCTTTGTTACATTTACAGGTCAAGCCCACTGTAGATCTTGAACGGTGGCCATTATCTACCCACGATTGAGCTCAGGAAAAGGAGAACTAGTCATTTCAAGCTGTTATATGTCTATATCTTTCAGTAAGAGTGATCTAGAAGAAAGTGACACCTCCTCTCAGAGGAGAAAACTCAATTCTCACTATTAGAGAGGAAAGAGTTGTGCTCTAGTGCCCCCTGTGGGTTCAAACCTGTATAGTTTAAAACAATTGAGAAGAATTATCACACTGGATTCAATTAGAGAAACATTCTCACTATGGACAGAGAGCGATGAAAAATGATATCAAACTGTGAAGAAAGAGAACTATATCTTTTTCACACATTTCTCACAACTTAACCCTCGAGTGAACTGTGGATAACTAGCAAAGCACGGCAAACTCAGATATTCGGTTCGTCTGTGCTTACAGGCGGTTAACGATGATGACACAATATAAAGGCTGCGAGGTCTGGGGTCACGGTCCTTTCAGAACAAATACATCACAACCAAATGTGCATTTGCACAATAGCTGGAAAAAACAACTTGGTGCATGCATTTGGACAAAGTGTTGCAAGTCACAGAGAGGAAATGCAAAACTGGCCAGAGTCACAACCCTTTATAAGAACAAAAAAAAAAAAACACCCACCAGGAAATGGTTAGTCCTGTGGGAACTGGACGGGTTGTCGGCGCAATGATCGCTTGGTGACAAGGTTTCTGCTTCCTGTTTTCTGTACGCAGGCTCACAGACCTCCACTGAAAAAAAAAAAAAAAAAAAAAAGCACGACCACGTTATCACAGTCAAACTCATCAACAAAAACAAGATCAGTCATCACATCACAGCGTGCATGTGATCGGTTACAACTGATGTTTCGCATGCTACTCTCACACTAAGCACGCAACATACAATCTAATTTAATGATTTAACATGTTTAAGAAATGCATTTATTGGAATGATAAAAAAAAATGCAACTCATATTGAGCATGGCATGTAATGCACAATCACATTTTATTGTACCATAATAAAATGTGACTAAAGAGTGTGACAAATGAAAATAATGCTAATAAATGTATTATATTTTTATAATAATATGTAAATGTATATTATATATATATATGCCTTATTTACATAATATTTTATATACTGTTTTATATACTATATTTTATATACTTTCCTTTTTAATACTTTTTTGCATTTGTCTTTGCACAATGTATACATCAGATCAGTCAATGATATAGATCAGTCAAAGCTTTTGACACACTCAAATTAATCTCTTTATGAAAGTTTATATTTCAACCATTTGATCTAAAGGCGTCTGCTTAAACACTTGAATTTTGTGTTTAAGCACAATTTAATTTATTTTATTTTATTTTGTGCTTGTAAATATCAAACAAAACTTTTTTTTAAAAACACCTCATGAAGTTGACTGTCCAGAGAATCTAGACAATGCGTCGATTTCGAAGAAGTTTGAACAACAGATACTTTCCCAGATTTAATGACTTTACAATTATATGGCAATGTGGAAATAATAATAAACATAATAAACAAATTAGGTGTGTGCACCGCCTCATTTTGATGCTTCTGAGTTAATTACAGACAGTTTAATCTTAGTATTTATACTGTGAATTTTTTTTATTTATCATTTTATACCATATCAGCATCAGAGGCTATATTTAATATAATAGACTTAATAACAATACTTCAATGTAATTATTTAATTATTAAACAATAATATTTAAAATATATATAAAAAGTAAATGTAAAAAAAGTTTCATAATAATAAAAAAATAATAATAATAACAACTTTTTAAAAAAATGTTCATTAATGTCCTAATACATTTCCCAAAGCAAAATTTTTTACAGTCAAGAAAGACTTGCAAAAATCAATAAAGGCAATTCCTCTCCTTTCAATAAATATGCATGGGGAAGTCTTGTGTGCAGCTTAGTCTTGGAGATGTAAAGAGAAAAGGCATTTCAAACCTGACGCATGCTTCTGAAGGGAGCTGAGCTCAGCTTTAAGATGTGTGATGGTCTTCGCCTGCTCCTCTATCTTCCTCTCCAGCTGCTGAGTGTGCCGTTGATACAGCTCGGACTGCAAAAGCAACAGTTTAGTGTCTGCTCACTCTCACACAAGACAGATTGAGTCACATACAACGCTCACCTTATCCTGGAGTTCCTTTCTGGCCGACTCTTTCTCGATAGAAACTTTGCGGTATGCGTCGAAGGCTTTGTTGAGCTGCTCACTGATGGTCCTGTCCATTCCGGGGCCTTCAGTAACATTCCGAACAGGGCGGTCCCGGGGCCCGAGTCCCAGGCACACAGGAACGCTTACACACCCCTTCTTTAACTCAGAGGAGCGAGATTAGCACGGGAGAGCTGTCAGTGACGCCTACAAACACACACACGCTTCATCAACACACACATGAGACCCTGGACCACAAAACCAGACATAAGGAAATTGATATATCTTTATCAAAGCTGAATAATTGAGCTTTCCATTGTTAGTACAGGATAATATTCGGCCGAGATACAACTATTTGAAAATCTGGAATCGGAGGGTGCAAAAAAATCTAAATATTGAGAAAATCACCTTTAAAGTTGTCCAAATTAATTCTTAGCAATGCATATTACTAATCAAAAATTAATTCAGTTTTGATATATTTACGGTAGGAAATTTATAAAATATCTTCAAGGAACATGATCTTTACTTAATATCCTAATGATTTTTGGCATAAAAGAAAAATCTATCATTTTGACCCATACAATGTATTTTTGGCTATTGCTATATACATGTATATGTATCTATCTATCTATCTATCTATCTATCTATATATATATATATATATATATATATATGCATGGTTTTGTCTCTATCTAACTATCTATCTATCTATATATCTATCTATATATATATATATTAAATTTAAATTTAAATTAATGCATTTAGCAGACGCTTTTATCCATATATATATATATATATATATGCATGCTGTTGTGGTCCAGGCTCACATATTTTCAAATGCAGTCGTGCTTATAGTGACACTAAAAGCATAAAATCCCACTTTAACATCTCATATTATGCCCACATCACATGAATGTGATAAACTTGATAGCGTGACAAAACTCAATGAGAGTGTCAATGCAAAGTCCTTTATTTTTCCTGCATTACATTAGCGCTTCAATGTAAATAATATTATTTATTACAAATATTAAATTAGAAAACATAATATAACTCCTTTTGACACATGGGGTAATAAGTAGTGCATGGCTTATTTAAAAAAAAATATTGGTTTGTCTTTCTATCTTATTTTTCCATTTCATACTGCAAGCTCAAAGGTTTGGTGAAGAATAAACTTTGTTTTCTTTTTGTAACATTTAAGTAACATGCATGCAGTTAGTCATAATAACAATGTTTCAGATTCAGTACAGTATAGTGTTGCCTAACATGCAGAGACTGAAAGAAATGTCACACATGACGTGGCGAAACCGCTTACATAAGCATTAAGCATCGCTCAAAAAAAGCCTAAATAAATTTGCTTAACATAAAACTTTTAATGCAAGTAATCTCTGGCTCTGTTAGCCTCTGCCGGGGCTAGTTGTCACTCATTGATTCTAGTCAATATTTTGCAAACTAAGTTCGTTTCTTAAGTCAGTTTATATATAAATACAACCCTTAAAATCTTGTTTACAAAAACATATTCCATCATTATTGCCCAGGACAAAACATAAAGCTGTTTGACACACAAACTGTCACCCGGGGTAAGTTGTCACAAAGGGAACTTGACATTAAAGAACCCATTGTAAGCTTTTCTTACACACACAATTATTCTTTAAAAAGCGGAAATGTAAAATAAAACAAAAAACCCCACTGTTCTGTCAGATTAATATTGTATGAAATCCCAACATCAATCAAAACACACGTGACATTGACGTACAATAATCGCAGTTTAACTTCATTTCTCTTTTCTATTGTGCTCACTAGTTAGCTAAAAGATGAAAACATGATGATGATGACGCAAAACAAGCATCTGTGAAACTAAAGTTTTGACGCAAAGCTCAGCTAAAACATAGACCTTGTGACAACTAGCCCCGGCCTAGATACTACAACAAACTGTGTGTTCAAACTTCAAAACAAACTCTACGCTTTAACCAGTTAGTAAAACAAGTCAGAAATAGAACGATAACAACAAACAACATCACTTCCCACTGACAGACAACATGAAGCGTTTCAGACCATCTCAAATCTAAAGCGCCCGTCAAACATCCTCGTATCTGAACACTGTGAAGTGGATGGAGCAAGTTAAGTGCACTCAGTAGTGTGCAGCGCTGGCGTCTTACCTTCACTCAGAGACAGAGCAAACAGCAGCTGTATGAGCTCAGTCTGGACATCGCGACGCTGCTACTCGTATATGTGCGCGTTTAACGGGAGGAAATGAACTATTTCGTACAAATGAACATTTTGTATGTTTTACAAAGAGCTGGAACTTCCCTCGGGGAATCCCCCGCGCGCCTTCCACTTCCGCCTGCAGTCGCTCCAGCCAATCAGCGACGAGTGTGTGTGTGTGTGTGTGTGTGTGTGTGTGTGTGTGTGCTTCTGTGTGTGTGTGTGTGTGTGTGTGTCTGTGTGTGTGTGTGTGTGTGTGTGTGTGTGTGTCTGTGCCTCTCTGTGTGTGTGTGTGTGTGTGTGTGTGTGTGTGTGTGTGCCTCTCTCTCTCTCTCTCTGTGTGTGTGTGTGTGTGTGTGTGTGTGTGTGTGTGTGTGCGCCTGTTATATATATATCAGTGTGCTCGTGTATCCAGTCTGAGCTGTTGAAACACACAATAATATGTGCGTATGCATGCTATTTTACTTTAATTTGACGCATTTTGCACTGGTTTGACATTACAAATTACAATTGTGGTCATTAAATTAATATATCTATTTATCTATCTATCTATCTATCTATCTATCTATCTATCTATCTATCTATCTATCTATCTATCTATCTATCTATCTATCTATCTATCTATCTATGTATCTCTTTCTTTAAAAGTGTACTTAAGTACACAAGCATTGATGTAGAAATTTGATGCTATTTTGTGTCCCTCGTCAGTTTTACTGTATCATATGTCTTCAACAACGAATAATTAAACAGTGAATGTATTCTATTAAAATATAACTTATTTTTTGTAATAATAAGATAGCATTTTGTTTTCTATAAACATCTCTCTCTCTCTCTCTCTCTCTCTCTCTCTCTCTCTCTCTCTCTCTCTCGCTGTATATATATATATATATATAGGCTATATAAACTTTTTTATTTATTATTTTATTTCAAATAATTTCCAAGGCAACTTTTCTCACAATGAAAACAAAAATACAAATATTGAAAATAATCTAAAAAACAAAACAAAAAAAACTTTAACTAAAAATAAAATGAAAGCAGTAAATAATATTAGTATGCAATAAATTGTAAATACAAAATTAAAAACTAAAATAGCATCTAAATGATGCCAGAATAAGTATACTATATTTTACTTAAAATCCTGTATTATCACAAAGAACTAAAGTTATGTACCATCCATTACTTTCACTCTTTTAAAATGAAATACTCCATCAAAATCATCACAAGTGTGAAAACGACATCATCATCCTGTCAAGAAGTGAGCTTCTCAAGAACAAATAGCTGTATATTATCTTCTTATATTTTCTTGAGATTGTCAGTGTGAGGCAATTTAAAAATACCTAAATATCTGAAAGCATGATGTACAGTGCTTACTATACGACACAAAGCAATTTATCGACTCTGTAATGTTTAAAATCCTACAGAAGTGAACTTTAAGTGAGCTTTTCTAAATACAGGAGAGCCCATATATAGAGTTGATCAAGCTCTGACAGAATTGGTTTGGTTTTTGTGCAGAGGAACATGAGATTTCCCCATGCAGATATCTGTTAAGAGTCACATCCTGTCAATGTTACATGACTGACAGCTTCGTCCTCAGCTACTCGTTCAGTACATATGGATAGTTTTTATTGAAGAGGTTTTGCTGCATTCATTATTAGCATCTATGAAAGCCTATGAATAAGCTCAGGAAAAATGAGTGAGTAGTGAAAGCACTGGTGATCTTCCTCAGTTGGGGATTTTTAGTGATGCAAATAACTAGCATTTCATTGTATTTGAACCTGCAGCTCAACACGATTCAGAAACCGGCCACAGCTCTGGATGTCATGTCAGAGAAATGGCCACTAGATGGCAGTGCTGCTCATGTTTGCAACGTCACACCTTATTCTAGTTAACCATATAAAAGCAATAAATAAACAAACAAATATTTGTTACTTCAAATCAAGTAGATTTTAACTGGAAGGAAATAAAACAAAAACTTAAACTTATTTTATTTCAGCTAGTTGCCAAGGCAATATTTTTTAATAAAATTAATAAAAAACAACAACAACAACAATAATAATAATTATAATAATAGTAATGGAAAAACAAAACAAAATTACTAAAAATTTTACCAAAATTAAAAAAAAAAAAATAAAGAAATAAAGAAATAAAGAAAACGGAAAAACGAATTTGAAATATGAATAGAAACTATAATACGATTAAACAAACAACAATAATCTTAGTGTTATTTTTGTCGATGAGATACTAATATTGCAATTTATTAATATTTTGAGTTAGTTTTTATATTTTCTGTTTTCATCTTAAATTTATTACAAGTTTAATGTACATGTATATATACTTTTTAAGATTTTATATTAAAATATATTTTTTTATTATTATTATATTGTATTTTTAATGTCTGAAATAAAAAAATGGTCAAAGAGTTTTGTACGTTTTATTTGAAAAATATTTTAATATATTACTTTTAATATATTTTAATATAAATATTTAATACATCTGTAGATTTTTTATTTATGTTTATTTTAATTAATAATGTCACAAAAAATATGGTTTTATTTGTAGTTAAAAAATACACTACTTAAAAATATTTTGTTTCATACAAAAATTCTCCATTCATACATTTCACAAGGAGAACATGAAGGGTCTTTCATCCTGAAGCAGTTGAAAGTGCCTTTTTAGAAATCGATCAGCTATTAAAAGTGATCCAGGCAGGTGTTTAGTGTAGTAAAATATTTCCAACACATCACCAGACTGACCACATCCGACTGCAGCTCTGCATTGCTTGCATTCTTCAGGTGAGACTCTCTCACCACAGAAAGTGCTTAACAACACATAGACATGATGTGTGCATTAATGTATGTCTTCACAGTTACCTGACGCCGCTGTGGAGATGGATAAAGAGGCTTGAGTGTTTCTCGAATGCAGGACGTCCCTCTCTTGCTTTGTTGGCAGTTGCATATTAATTGCCTTTCCAGGTTTATTTCTCATCTCTGTTCTCCTAGGGCCAGATGCAGAGCCTGAGGCGACTGTTTAGACAAGTGTATGCTGTGTAAGTAGTCACAACCCGCTAAATAATTCAACATCCAGCTTTCATATTCAGAAAAGCATTACAGCTCTATGATGTTGCTGGTTTAGAAAAGTAAATGTTGCCAAATGTTGTTGTGTTCCGGTCATTTTGACCTGGAGAGGACCTTGAAAATGCCTGTTAATGCTATGTTCACACAGGGTATGACAACTTCACAGACGTTTTGATAATTTCTGTACTTTTTTAGGATTGGCCCCCAACCTTGTTGTGCTGTTCTGCATCCAAAAACCGCTTATGAATTATTTCATAATGATAATAGAGAATAATGTGAATTTTTACAAGGCCTGTTTTGACTGGAAACACCAGGTAAAGGATTTTCAGCACAGCACAAGTGTTAAGTATGTTGTCATTATGGTCTTAATCCACCATTGAAAATCCGTGTTTTGGTCTGGGACTAAATCTGCTTAATCTGCATTCAGGAAAGCAGCTTTTACCGTATAAATCTATATGCATTGTTCAAATTCTCCTTCTTTTGAAGGATTTCCTTTGGGTTTGATGAGCTGTCATAAAACAGGCTTTCTCAATCACTTAACAAACTCTTACAAATACATTTTCATTATTCCCATTCGCAGGTAACAAACATTTTTTTCAATGTTCCCAAAACGTTCTGAAAACATTGCATCAAAAAAATAAAAAAATAAAAATCAGTTTGTTAAATGTTTTTAAAACGTGATTGAAATCTTGATTATATGAACATTAACTGTACATTATTTTGCAAATATTATGGGAACGTTACTTTTGCATCTTCTCTGAACGCTCTGAAACAAGTAGTAGCTAATATTTAAAAAACGTGCAACTAGAAAAAAAAATGTTCCATGAACGATGTATAAATTGTGTTTTTGTGCAAGGGTTTTGAGAACATCATTAAAGAGCAGAGAACTTTGAACAAACATTCTATTAATGTAACTGAAAGAACGTTTGTTCAGAACGTTGACAGAATGTTTTGAGAACGTTCCCTGTTAGCAGTTTAATGGTTCATGTACTTTAAACATCCATAGAACCTTTTCAATGCACAAAAGGTTATATATTGGAATGAGTTTATTTGGAGTATAATATGATCTTCACACTAAGAAAAAGAAAAGCATTGCTTTTAATGGCATTGCTCATTTTCTCACACAAAGAGCTTTTGAAGGAATGTACGCTGCAGATGAAGAATGTGCCCCACCTCAGCAGTATGTGGGACACCGCCTTAAAACCAAACATTCAAACAACACACACTCCACGCATGCTTGGCATTCCTGTCACACACTGACATCTCACTGAAGGATCTGCTCTGATTGACCAGGCTGCTGTCTGAAGGTAAAACACTCCAAGACACCTGCATGTAGACGACAGACATCTCAGTTTCGGTGAATTTGGCCCATGATGATGCTGGCTATTAGAAATGCCTGAGAGTTTTTATTTTGAACACACAAAGAGACTTTGTGGTAATCAGGCTGTGCTGCAGAAATGACAACATTTGCATTTCTTGAGTCAATTACTATACCTCATGTGAAAAAGAAGTGCATTGAATGTGTAGTAAAAAAAAAACTGTACTATAATTCAATATTAATTAAATAGAAGGCCAGTGAAGTGTGTTTAAAGAGAGATGCATTTATGGCTGTAAAAATATGTTTTAATAATCTTTTACCATGCCTTTTTAAAAGGAGACTTATTTGAATGTGTACTAACATACATACTTCGTCATTACAATTATATTTAAATGCATGATATACACATTTTGAATTGACATATAGTCACAGTTTGCCATAAATGCTTATAGTACTTTTGGCAGTGCACTTATTTCAAAGACAGTAGAATGAGTAATTATGATTTAAAAATGTCTATTTAAGGGGATCTAATTGCAGGAAAGTTCAGCTATTTGCATTTAATATGAATTTAAACTGTAAAACAGGTTTGTTTAATTGTTACTAGCATGCACCAATGTTTCTGAAAACAATGCATTTAGTTTGCACTTAAGTGCAAGCTATTAAAGTGTATTAAAAAGTTTCTTTTTTTAAAAGTATGCTAAAGTGTATTTTTTGTCAGCAGAAAAGAGGGGCATAATTTGCATTTGTAATTTGTATTTTCCTCCTGATGTTGTCAATGTTGCTAAAGCTTCTAATCTTGAAGACGCAGTACTGATGAAGTGTAAGTGAAGATCTGCTCGTGTTTAATGGTCCAGGAGTCTGCAGCGGGTGAGTCTGACGCCTCGGCTACTGTCTGAGACGCCATCCTGAATAATTCATTACAGTACTGGGATAAATTGCGAGGTGAACTGGCTGGTCTGGCTCTCTGAAGCAGGTGTATGTCTCTCTGTGTCGGCATGAATGTTAATGTTTCCAAATGACCGTTTGACCGCTGCTCTATGATTAGGACTATGCAAGTGTATATACCTTTTGTGCATGTGCCTCAGTTGATTCTAACTTCATGAATGTTCCTATTTACACCTAGAAATAATATGGATTTCATTATTCCATTTTATTTATGTAAGAACAACTAAATGTTGTATACGAGCCACAGAAAATTGCATGCATAAAATAAACAAATAAATAAATACTATTCTGACTACTACTGGTATAGTCATATGTAAAGCATGCAATTAAAGAAATTGCATTAATTATTAACAGAGCAATACAATGTATAATCTTTGTATCTAATCATGCTTAATTAAAACTGTTCTAAATAATTTCAAACTTGAACTCGTCGGATACATTCAGTCTGTTTTGGCAGCTGATCTGCAGTAGCACACGGTAACCCGAACCTATACTAATGTGCTAACAAATCCTGGTCTGAAGTCATCAATGAGGCCTGTCAATCATTAATCCACGGGCAAGACAACAAGAAATCATATTGTGCACAAATAAAATGATGGGACTTTCGAGATGTTTTGCACTGCAGCATTATTTTCATTTTTATTCAAAGGCATGAATGTTTTACTTTTAAATTAATAGTTAAAAAAATAATAGTAGTAGCAGAAAATTAACTCACCCTCAGGTTATCCAAGATGTAGATGAGTTTGTGTCTTCATCAGATTTGGAGAAATGTAGCATTGCATCACTTCCTCTCCAATGGATCTCTCTGCAGTGAATGGGTGCCGTCAAAATGAGAGTCCAAACATCTGATAAAAACATCACAATAATCCACATCACTCCAGTCCATCAGTTAACATCTTTAAAAGACAAAATCTGTTTGTTTGTAAGAAACAAATCCATCATTAAAGTGTTTTTAACTTTATACCATGACTTATGTCCAAAATACCATTCCATAATCTCTTCCTCCAGTGAAAAATGAATCCCCAGTTGTCCTATCACATCAATATGGACGCACATATTTGTTTAGAGCTGTTTTGAACTGTTTACACTTGTACACGGTGCTCGATCTGTGCAGATTTTTCTAGAGGATAAACAATATAATTGATAGAGGACTCATATCTTAACCGGAAACAATGGTTTACAGTTAAAACATGATAAAGGATTCGTTTCCTTCGAACACACAGCTTTTTTCTTCTTCTTTTTTCCACTTCTAAGCATTTTGTGGCCTGAATCACTGACTGCCACAGGATCTGCTGTGAAAGGTGATGGTCTTCTGGCTGCCAAGAACCTTCGAGGAACTATTCATACACTAAAATTAAAAAAATTAATTCACAAGAAGAAGAATCCCTGAAATGCTACTGAGGGAACAGTTAAAGGGATATCATTATGCATTTCATATTGTTTTTACAAGTCTTTTTAATCTTAAATACAGCATAACATTACTTTGCAATAATCCAAATGCATAAACAGCTTATTTTCAGGGTTTTGGTCCCTAATAAACTGTGAAATAATCATATAAGTTGCACTTTTGACTGATCCAAGGTCTTAGATGTCAATGCTTTTGCTAAACTCAAGAGCACAATGCTCTTCTCCACGTGACAGCAGCGTCCCAATCAGTGATCTGACAGCCGACGCTCCGTCTGCCGTGATTCATTACTGCAAACAAACACAGCCATCTGCCCACCGACCGGCCTTATCAAGTATCCTTGCCCTGTCATCCACAGCATTCCCACACCCGTCCTTCAGGACACAGCCTCATGCTTAAATCACACACACACTCACATATATCCACACTAACACTCACTTCTCTGTAATTAAGAAGGAGGTGTGTGTTACTGCTCTTCTTTAGCCTGATTTGAGAAACTCTCAAAAGCAGCATCTCTCAGCACTTGCTGCTCAAACTCTGGAAACTAAAGATGACAGTGAGTTGGTGAAAGGCAGTGACTATGTTTTCTGTAAGAATAGCTTGACTGCACTTTAGTGACATGACATTCAGCCTAGTATGGTGACCCATACTCAGAATTCGTGCTCTGCATTTAACCCATCCAAAGTGCACACACACAGAGCAGTGAACACACACACACACACTGTGAACAGAGCAGTGGGCAGCCATTTATGCTGTGGCGCCCAGGGAGCAGTTGGAGGTTCGGTGCCTTGCTCAAGGGCACCTCAGTCATGGTATTGAGGGCATTGAGAGCACTATACATGTACTCCCCCCACCCACAATTCTTGCTGGCCCGGGACTCGAACTCACAACCTTTCGATTGGGAGTCCGACTCTCAAACCATTAGGCCACGGCATCCCCTTTTACTGTACTTTACACACATATTCTAAAACGTAAAAAAAAAACACAAGACAGCTTGCATCAAGCCTGCATTCAACATTGGGAATCAGTAATACTTTCTCGCATGCATTACAATAAATAAATAAATAAACAATACTTGCTTACATGCATTACAAAAATAAAATAAAAAATAAATAATAAATAAATAAAAATAAATAATTACATGCATTAAAAATAAACAAACAAATAAATAAATCATCCTGCTTACATTGCAAAACAAACAAACAAACAAACAATTCTTGCTTACATACATTACAACATAAATTAATAAATAAATAATCCTTGCTTACATGCATTACAAAATTAATGAATGACAGGATGACAGGTTTCACAAAATTTGCCTAAATATTTATTAATTTGAATGTGTGTGTGTGTGTGTGTGTGTGTGTTAAAATTGCTATATATTTGCTCTGTCATGTGTAATGTGTAAACCCCTTGCCAGAGTATTTTTCTGAAGTGAAGTTTTAGTGGCTCTGAAAACACGACCACGACCTGAGATCAGCAGCTCCTCTTACTGCTTGATGTCTACGTGTCACATTTCTTTGACACACAATTTTGTGCACGTCCAGCTGAATTTATACTCTGCAGGATATCATGTTTGACAGGACCGTTCTCAAGTGCCTGGTCAGGTGATGACGAATCGGCGTCCTGTAATTGCTTATAGGTATTTTCCAGGAGAAATCTTAATTGTTATTAAACCATGGAGATATCACTGATCAGTACAAATCTCAAAAGCAGATCAAAATGACATGCAATGGCCTTGTTACTCTTTTCAGATTCGTTGAGAAAAGGCCTCATCAGTTCATGGATCTCAGTGTGACTCAGTGTGAGTTTTTGCAGGGTCCTACTCAGTGTAATGCTTACATTGTGTTCCTTTGAAGTCGTTAGCAAAAGGTCATTCCTGACTGCTTTTATATCTAGTCCTGTAGGTACAGATTTCTCACTGGCTGTTCAATCAGATACTGTGCAAAGCAAACCAACAATACTAATAATAAACTAACTAGCAATAGTGCAAATAAAGTCACCCTCAGGCCACCTAAGATGAGTTTGTGTCTTCATGGGAACAGATTTGGAGAAATGTAGCATCACTTGCTCACCGATGGATGCTCTGCAGTAAATGGGTGCCGTCAGAATGAGAGTCCAAACAGCTGATAAAAACAACACAATAATCCACAAGTAATCCACACAACTCCAGTCCATCAGTTAACGCCTTGTAAAGCAAAAAGGTGTGTGCTTATAAGAAACTAATCCATTTTTTAAGCATTTTTAACTTTAAACTGTTGCTTCTGGCTAAAATATGAGTCCACCATCCAGTGATAAAATCCGTCTTCTGTTGACATCAAAATCGACCCACATATTTCTCTCCTGATTTAGACCAGGTGACTTTTTCACTGCGATGCAATATTACAGATAGATGACTAAAAATTAAGAAACAAACTCATCTACATCTTAAATGGCCTGAGGGGGAGTCAATTTAAAGCAAATTATAAATTTGGGCAAAATATTTCTTGTAACAAATTAGGATTAAAATGAATAAACATAGTAAATAAATAAACAAGTAATTGAGAAAATATTTTTAAAAACAAAGTAAAAAAAAAAAAAAGCTACTGACAGTCATATTAGCTTATAAATTGTTCGGTATTGAGTCATTTTTGTTCAATGGTTGTAAAGAAAAAAAATAGTTTGTACAATTTATATTTGTAAAACATAATATCCAGTAGAATCTCTCGTTATCTCTAGTTTGTTGGTTTGTTTATTTAAGATCACAGTGCATATTAATTAACAGTACTGTAAATATGCCAGTATTAGCCAGCTGACTAATTGTCAACTCCTCTGGCCAGACATTAACCCAACCATAAAAACATTAAGAACAACAAACATAAGTGCATAAACAAAAGAAGGAAATGTAAAAATTACAGTAATTTCTTCACATGTGCCAAACCTTTAAGGGAAGTTGTGGCCTAATGGTTAGAGAGTCGGACTCCCAATCGAAAGGTTGTGAGTTCGAGTCCCGGGCCGGCAGGAATTGTGGGTGGGGGGAGTACATGTACAGTTCTCTCTCCACCTTCAATACCACGACTTAGGTCCCTTGAGCAAGGCATTGAACCCCCAACTGCTCCCCGGGCGCCGCAGCATAAATGGCTGCCCACTGCTCCGGGTGTGTGCTCACAGTGTGTGTGTGTTCACTGCTCTGTGTGTGTGCACTTTGGATGGGTTAAATGCAGAGCACAAATTCTGAGTATGGGTCACCATACTTGGCTGAATGTCACTTCACTTCACTTTAAACATCGAGTGAAGGTATTAAAATAATACTCTTTCTTATTTCAATTGGTCAAATATTCCGCAAACCAGATCTTACAAAACACATAACTGACTATAGGAACGACACCTGAGTGGCATGTAAGCCTCAACCACTGAAAAATGCAGAGTGAACAAAGAAAGCACTCATTAACACGTTTAGAAAAATTAAAGGTGTCTATCTCTTTGTTTATCTAGTCTTTCTCTCTCTCTCGTTCACTCTTTACCACACAGTCAGGGTGATGCAGAATGACACACTGGTAAATCTGTGGCACATCGGCTGCTTTCCCCCACATGTCTGAGACCACAGAATAAACAGACGGCTGTAGGTCTGGGATCAGATAAAGGGCACCCGGCCGGCCCATGGGAGCGAGACATAATGAGGAATCTTGCTCTGGAATGCAGAGAAAACACAGGAGATCACATTTCACCGACCCACAGGATGAGCCGAGAGAACGTTCACGAGTTCTCCTGCTGTTCAGGAATAAAAGTATCTATCCTGCTAGTTCCTGAACACTGAATAGACACTGAGGTGTAAATGTGGGCGGTCCTATGTTTGGCTTGTTTGGTTCAAATGTTGTGAATTTGAACTATGAGATTGGATTTAAAATCAGTAGTATATGTTTGAGCTGTGCATGACCAAGAAATGATATTCAAATCCAAAATGTGGAAATGTTTAGCCAATTTCCAATGGAAAATACCATTTTAAAATTCCCTGATATATAACACGACAATATGGGAAAAATACTAAAGCAACCAAAGCTGCTGAGAAAGTCTGTGTTATTTTTTGCAGGTATTTCCCCCCACTCTTCTTCTTCTTAGGGATTTAAAATCATTAACAGTTCTGTCATGAACTTAAACAATGAATCATAACGTACTTGATTTAAAACTAAAAACATATATGAAAATGCATTAAAAAAGGTATAAGACTCTTGCATTTAAATTCTATTATGAATGAATGCAGCATGATTCCATATAGTATTGTTCGAGACAATCAAATAAAAATGAAATAAAACAATTGATTTAAAGTCATTAAATAAGAATAAAAACAATATTTTAAAATAAGTATTTTTGGTTTTGCAAACTTTCAAGCTAAGCAAATATCATAACTGTCGAACCTCAGAGCTCATGGCAGGTCTGAAATGTTAAATAGTATTATTAAAAATCTATATGGAGAAAACAATTTCGATTTTTATGTCTGAAACCTGCCTATTGAACTCTATTTCCAAGTATTCCATGTAACATTTCAATGAGTTATTTTTGTTAAAGTGAAGTTCCATGAGTTATTTTTGTTAAAGTGAAACTCGAGCAGTGAAATTTTCCCTACGGTCATTTCCTGTCACATGAATCTAACTGTGTCACAGATTCTTAAATCAACTCTGTCACTGACATTGTTCTATTGTCCAAAAAAGTTGCTGCTGTTTTCTAAACATCCTGGGGGGTGTGGCCTATGGAGTGGGCTGACCAATGAGCTCGTACTATCACAAAGGTCACAGAGCTGATGGGCAAGAGAGAAAAAAACAAGCTGAAGAATGAGAGCTCTGCAAAAAGCCATGACAACACAAAGCACAGGTCAGCAGAATGAAGGTCCTCAGAAACACATGCATTCACTGAACCATTACACTTAATACGTTCCTGCATTTGCTCCAAAATAAAGGGTGACTGGGATATGGTGTGCATACATGAACAGGAAGGAAATCGCAAACAAGATCAGCAGTGACAGCAAATGAAGATCGAATGGAGATTTGCACTTCTCCTAAGAAAAACACTCTAGTAATATCACGTCTCAACAAAGATCTCAAACTGTGATCAGATATGCCAAAGATAGCAAAGTCTGCAATCAAAAGTCATTTTTCATTCAATTTTTCCACTAACAACTCATATTGGAAGTTATTTTACGTCCATACTGTATGACAACAGTTATCTCATCCAGGTTAATTTTGGTAGTTTTTAAAAAATAATAAGAACTGAGTTATCAGCAACTAATAAAATGCATTGAATCTTACATTTAGACGTGCTTTCATTTTTGTGATTTTTTGGATTTCCTCTGTGCTTTCTCACTTATTAAATTAAAATGAATTAAATGAAAAACTTTTAAAAACATGTTTTTTTTTCTGCATTTAAGGCCTTGGAGCATGTTTCTACCATGCGATAAAAAAGGTCATTGCAATATTTTCTTGCAATTCTGAACTTCTTGAAGTTGTCAGATAAAAAGTAATGGATACAAAGTCAGATTTCTGACTTTCACAATAAGGTTATATCTTGATTTTTTTTTTTTTTTACTGAATTCTGTTTACATCTTACAATAGTTTTTTTGTTTCTGTCATAGAATAAAAAATAAAAAAGTTAGTGCAACTTATTTTTGGTTTATACCTCAATTATAACTTTTCTAGTTTTTATCTCACAATTCTGTGTCTATATCTCAGAATTCATACTTTTTAAATAAACATTTTGAGATATAAAGTGGAAAAATTCTAATTATAATGTCACGATTGTGTGATATAGACACATAATTGCGCGATATAAATGTGCAATTCTGAGAAAAAAGATTGCAACAAATAAATAACTTTTTCTCACAATTCTGATTCTTTACACTGAATTCTGAGTTTGCATCTCGCAATTGTTTTTAGTTTTTGCCACAGAATAAACAATTTCATAAAAGTAATTGTGACTTTTTTTCTCACAATTGCGAGTTTAAATCTCAGAATTCAGACTTTTCTTTTTAGGATTGCAAGTTTATATCTCACAGTTCAGAATTTATAACTTTCATTTCTGACTTTTTATATGTTAGAGTTTTTTTTTTTTTTTTTTTATCCCGTGGCAGAAATGGGTTTCCATGTTAAACTCCATTCACCTGAACTTGTTGTTACACCAAACACTGGGCCAGGTTTTGTATTAGTATTATTAAAGATGGTCCATACGTATATGAATGGATGAATCTTTTCTTACAATTCACAATTGATTAAATAAAAAATGTTCTTGTTAGATGTCCTGTTTCACTCAGAAGTATGAACAATTTCTTGTTGAACTTACAGCAAATGAATGTCTCATTGTAATAAAAGGCTGTATGTGTTTTTCTATGATAAATGACTGTGTCATGAGGCTCCATCTGGAAGCTGGTATCAGGGCAGAGGAACCACGGCAGGACGGAAACAAAAAAACACAAGGTGACCTGAAGAGGCCCTTCCCACCCCTCATACAGGATGCCATTATGTTTAATTATGTTATTACTGCACATTCAAGAAAAACATTCATGCAAAATCAAGAGCTACAGACGAGGAGCTGCTCTGAACTGGTCTGATGCATATCAAATCAGTATAATAGAAGTTTTGCACAATGTGCATCAGACAGGTTTGTGGGAGTGCCGTCTGAGACTAATTGCAAGGCAATTAAGACAATGATCACATGTAAACTTGGAAAGGGACAGATATGCATTGAAACATTTAATTCCAGGTATATAACACACCTAATTATATGACTATAGCTTTAGTCATCGTTTTCCCTTCTCTTTCTCTCTGTCGTCTAGATTAAGGGGATTCACTGGCTCATGGCTTTTAACAGCAGGCTTTGGTCCAACCCTTCTTCACAGGGCGCTCCGACATGCGTGATGCTTCCTGTCTCCTGAAGCTGAACAGGAAGCATCACTCACACGAACATCTGGCTGGACTCCAAACTAGAGGCCTGCAGAAATGTTGTGAAAGCAGCATTTGAATCTCTGTTTGCGTAGATAATTATATCACTGATAGAGTTTCAAATCGTTCACTGGTGTTCTTGATAAAACAGTGATTTAATGCCAAATAATGTCAAATATTATTGATGCATAATGTTAATTGCTTTTTATTCTACAATTCAATGTAATTTGTTGGGTATGAATAAAGGCTTTTTATTATTATTATTTAATATTTGATACTTTAAATAGTTTACTTGGAGAGCTTTACTTTATATTTACGTCCAAATGCACATTAACTGGCATTAATAGTTTGTTTTATCAAGATCTAGTATTTAGTGAAATATTTGGCTATATGATATTGATAAGTATTTTGATATCATTCCCTTATTGCGACCCTCTTTGCCATATCAATCTGTCTGTATTGTTTTAAATTGAGCTGAAAAGCCTATAGTCATGATTTGTGACAGCTTATACCCCAGATACAGTGACAATATGCTGCACTAATGGTCAGCATTCTTTTTTATATAGTCAATAAGAGAAAAATATTCAAAAGTTTATTTTTTTGTGTAGTTAAGTTTTTAAGGTTTGTGTATGTCAATCACAATAACATTTACTGTAAAAAAAAAAAATTGTGACAACTTGCCCCCATCTCCTCTATTTGGCTCATTAGCAAAATGGGCAGGTACATACTGTACATTTGATGTCTTGTCTGAAAAAATTAAAAAAAACAATGTCTGCAGTAATAATTCAACCTCTTTTTAAACCAAGAACATTTGTTAGTCTATTATATTTTATTTTTCACCATATACTGCAAGATTAAAAACACTGAAACATGTATCGCAGACTCTCACACGTTGCTTTAGATGCACAGTGTTATTAGTGTGTGTTGCAGACTGTTGAGCAGAGTTAGTGTGTTTGCACCGGAGGGCGGCTGCTCTGCTCCACTGCAGCTCCACCGCCCACTACACTCCAGTCCCCGCGTTTGGACGTCGACAGCAGCGCTCGGTGTTGGTTTTCTCCGCGCTTCAGGTCTGACAGAAGTGACATCCGCATCTAAATTTACCGATAATCTTCATGGGCAAGGTGTGGAGGCAGATGTACCCCCAATACACCTACTATTACCCCCCTTACCTGCAAGCCAAGGTATGAAAATCAGTTTCACCTCATGTTTGAAATTGCTTTTGTGGCTCCAACTGCTGTGCGTCATGTTTTATTAGATACTGTGGGCTATTTTAAAGTATCGGTCGATACTGTAGTCAGTAAGTTTAAAGCGTGCGTACTTTCGGGCAGACATTTTTAATCGTTTTTTAATCAGATAGCTATAAGCTGATCGTCGCTGCAGTGCTGGTTGAAACTCTTTGTAGCCGTCGTTTTTGGCATTATTCAATGTTTTGCTCGTTGTGAATTCCTGTGACATGACGCGCTCGCGCTGAACTCTGCGCGTTGTTGCGATCGATTCTCCTGTGAACTTGTTCATTTATAACACTAGTTTAGCCACTTTTGAATCATTAACAGCCATTATTGTGTCTTTTAGTTCAAAATAATCAGTTAAATTGTGAGAAGACCGGCTGTGTAGTTTGTTTACACAGTTGGTTGTTGACGGATGTAGTGTTTTAGTGGGTGGTCAATGACCGATATAACGCCTATATATATATATATATATATATATATATATATATATATATATATATATATATATAAGCAGACTGAGTGATGTCTGACATACTGATATATTATAGATAATTAAAATTAATAATGTAATAAAATGCTTTAATAAAAATAAATAAAATTCTTAATATTAAATGTATTAAAACGTATTCTTGTATTTACAAAAAAATTGTGGTGGATTAATTTGACAGTTTTTCCAGCAGGCTGGTTAATGGCTGACACAGGCTACTTATATATTATAGGCTAGATACGTAAAATTAATCATGGCAAATTTATAAACTGCGAGATAAAATGCTTAATATCAAATATATTGAATTAATATGACTTCTTAATATTAGTAAATAAATATTTTTAAACACAATAGTCACTCAGAATCTGTCTCTCTCTCTTAAATTAAAAACAAATCAAAACTGAAAATGTTTTCTTTCCATTGACGAGGCTGTTGTTAGATGTTGTTGAAACTGAAACTTTCTCTAGCTACGTCAGTAAAGTCATTGAGGCCCAGTCACTGCCCGACAATCTTATAAAGGTAAAATTTATAAGATATTTGCAGTAAAATATCCAAAAACCACTAGGCTAGTGTTATATATTTTGTCCAGCTGATTACTAACAATATCTCTAATGTTTTCAACTACTTGTAAATCATGAGAAAATTCCCATTCTAAACAGTGACACGGGGCAGTGTAGTCGCCTGTCAATGACGTTAGTTCTCCTTCTTCTTCTTAGTTTTATGGCAGATTGCAACCATGCCTTATCAGGTGCATACCGCCAACTACTGTATCGGAGTATGTAGCATGGATATGAATCTAATGACGTTAGTTACCCATTGTTACCGCCTTTACTGACGTAGAAACCACATGACAACTGTGTCGTGGACAAATGCGGAAGTAGCTTCGCGACAAAAAACTTCAACTAGAAAGAGATGCCGATCTCGCTTGTGTTTTACTCGACAGGTGAGTTGTTTTAATTCGTATCTTTACAGAAAATGTATGCTATTATAACGATCAACAAGATTAGTATTATCAGGCATACACGACAAACGCGGGGTATGTAATCTACTCGCGCAAATCGCTGAACTCGCCATAAAATCCATGATTTATGTTTCCGTCTGATTTGATGGCCGTCAGCAATTGGGTAAAAGACAACAAATCCCATCATCCCACGCTCCTTCGTCATCAAACCACGCGATTGTTATTGTTTTGATAGTGCGCCCTCTAGTGGCAGGTCCTACAACCTGTACCTTTAAATGGTGAAATATTTGCTGATTTGTTGGACTTGATCTACTGTATTATTTTGGTGCTTTCTTTTTTTATTTAGTGCAATCTGCTAAATATTTTGAAATTTTTTAGTGCATTTAACAGAAAACCATGCCTAGTTAGTTGTAATGTTTTCAAATATTATACTCAATTTGGAGTATATTTCCTCATGCACACCACCCTCCATCAACATCTTTCATTAAAAGTTATATTGGTCGATCTGTAATTTTAATATTTTTTACCCCAAAATTTTTAATAAGCTAAAAAAGACATGCCTTTTTCACAGTGCTTGATTTCAGTCATGTTAAAAGGCTGTTTAAAAGAACAAGGTGAGAATCGGCATGAAAGATGGGGAGCAGAGAGGAAGTTTGCACTGTTTATCAGAGACATCATCACAGATGATCAATACTGAGGCACTCAATGGGTGGAGTACATCCATTATACTTCCTGACTTTAGATATGGTGCTAATTGGGTTTCATTTATCAAAAGATACAGTTCCTTCTGAACATGTCACGTATCAAAGAGCTTTATGAAAACATTGATTTGTGACAAAGAGGAAACATAATTCTTAAGCACCACACGTTTTTGTCAATCAAAGCATTGCACATCACATTTAATGCAGTGGCTGCTTGTTTGATATAAATAGTTTATAGTTTGCTTTATTAATATTGATGCAGAGGAAAGTTTGGCTGACTGTGAGTGTCAGATGAGTATCAGATCTTGAGTGTTTTTATGCTTTAATGCTCTTGTCTCCAGCAAGGCCTCATATTTCAGTATTATCAAAGTCAATGTGTCAACACATTTTAGTCTGATCATGTGTTTCTGACGGAAACATTGAAGACCAGACATGAGTTTATTGATCAGGAATTTATTTGATAGTAAAAAGTGGATATTAAGTTTAAATCTGTGAACACAAGACAAACATTAATATAATAAAACATATAATATTACAAAAAAATAGTTAAAAACTTAAATAATGAAAGCAAACATAAGAACAGCTAGGATTCAACAATGACAATTGTACAACAATGACCTCAAAATTGTTCCTTCCTAGCTTTTCAGGAGGCAAAGTCACTGATGACATCGGGACAACAGGATTGTATTGTTCATTCAGAAATCATGCAAAAGGAAATTAAGCAGTTTTACTATGATAAACCCATGGTTTATTTTTGTAAGGGTTGTGATATGCACGTTTTTTGTTGAGGAAATTATAGGCTGTGTCATCTATAGCAAAAATGTAACAGCAGCAATTACATGGCATTTGGCTCCCTGTGCAGGCATTTGTAATAACATGTACATAAATTGTTTATTTTGTATGTGCCTACATTATGTATTTTAACAGTGTTATTATTAACCAATCATTATTGCCTCATAGTTTTTTTTATATAATGCATTTTAAGTCATTTTAAAAGCTATTGATGGCTTAGGTCTGTTTTTATAGCAAGAACAACAACAACAAAAATATTACAGTATATTAATACTTCTTTGTAAATTATTATTTGAAGTAACAAAACCATGGTTAATTTGCAGTTGCCATGGCTACAAGAACGATGATTTGTGGTGTTATTGATAAAACCATGGGTCATTTTCGTAAGGGGACCTGAAAAAAAAAAGGAAAAGAAAACTTTCACAGGAATGTTCCTGAAAGTGATAAACGGGCCTCATTTTTACCTAAATTATTTATAATTTATTTTAATATATATTAAAAATGTATAAGGTGTGCATTGTAGCTGACACCTGAATGAACACATTACAATTGTTTTATGACTGCAAGTCTTTCTCCTCAAACGCTATTGAGCTTTAAATTTGCGTTTGAGCCCATGTGAAAAAGTAGCATAATTTACATATGTTTTACAGTTTATTTTAATAAATATTAAACATTATATTCAATTGTTCATTATAGCTGACACCTAGATGAACAGTTACAGTTGTTTTTATGACTGTAAGTCATTCTCCTCAAATGCTACTGACGTTAGAAAAGTGTATACCAATATCGCATGTAACTTTAGAGACGGTCCCTAAATTTGAGACTCTCGAACGTCCAACGTCATTAAGTATAATTGTTGATTAATAATACTAATTGTGCAGCCATACAAACAAGCTCAACAAACCTGTAATTTCAAATAACAATTGCAATTTTGATCAGAATGAATTTTTCCCCCAAATCATGCATCCATAGCATTAATGATGTCATCCCATAATGACTTAGTTGCATAGCAAATTACATTTTGATATACATTTAGTAAAGACAAACTTCATTTTTTTTGTCTCCTGTCTCCTAATATTGACTGATGAATCATGTACAATAAGACCAGGAACTTGGGGAGGTATAAATAAGATCAAATTAGATTTTTTGTGTCTTTAGTTGTACCAGTTGGCTCAAATGGAGTCAGGCAAGATATGGGTTGCACATGAGATGCCATGAAGCTTTGGATTGTTGTATAACATGTTGACTTTATGTGGGGCCAGCAGCAGTATATGTGTCTTGAACATTCAAACACTGCAGTATACTTACAGTTATACAGGCCCATAAACACTTCATCAACTCCACAATGAAGTGGACAGAATAAATAGCCCACGTTTCGAGTTCACACTATTTATCTTCCCTCATTTCTTATATTTGTAATTAGAATATCATTTCTGATTCAAAAGTTTCCAGTGTATTTTTTTTGTCATCTGTTTTGCTATATTTAGGCACATGCCCTTGTAGGAGCTTGGAACAAGTTGAGATGCTTTTGTAAGATAAGCTTTGACAAGGAAGGGAGGAACTGGCTTTTTTATTATTGCAGCAGCTTGATTTCTTTCAAGGCTGGAAGCCAACAGCTTTTGTCTTTATTTGAGAGGCGGAGAGGTAGAACACATTTATATGGTGCTCCACTCGACTGTTTACAGCATGATGTACATTTTAAGCTACAAACAAATCTTATGCATTGAATTTGAACAGATCTGATTGTGATCAACTGTTTGAAAACCTGTTGAAAACATGCTTCCAATCATATTTCACACTATTATGTTTGGCGTAAATACAGCATATTTAATGAGCATTAAGGTTTTTGCATTATGACATTATTTTAATGCACATTTATTGAAAAATGTGACCCTGGACCCTGTTTATTAAGATCGGACAATATTTGGCTGAGATGCAACTATTTGAAAATCTAGAATCTGAGGGTGCAAAATAATCAAATATTGAGAAAATCGACTTAGCAATGCATATTACTAATCAAAAATTAAGTTTTAATATATATATATATATGGTAGGAAATTAAGAAAATATCTTCATGGAACATGATCTTTACTTAATATCCTAATGATGTTTGGCATAAAAGAAAAATAGATAATTTTGACACATACAATGTTTTTTTGGCTATTGCTAAAAATATACGCCTGCGACTTAAGACTGGTTTTGTGCTCCAGGGTCACAAATTACGCTTACTTTAATGGATAGCACTATTTTTGATAAAAAAAAAATAAAAAAGATTACATTTTTCAAAACCTGTTGAAAACGTCTCAGGTTACGAATGTAACCATGGTTCCCTGAGAGGGAACGAGACACTGCGTCCTCTAGGGGTCGCTTTGGGGAACACCTCGTCGTGACCTGTGTCTGAAGCATACTTTGAAAAACGCCAACGTGTTGGCCGGCGACAGCCTCCGACGTCACTACCGGCGCAACTATAAATACGTGCATTATTACGCACATACGACATTATTTTTAAGCTCATTTCTTGCCAAATAATGCTTACTATAATGCATAGCAGTCTTTTTTAACTGCTTTTAATTTGTGCTGAATTAAATACAAATTATTGTTTTACAGACATTTAAATTAACTTAGACAAATCTTGTTGTTAAACTAATTTCAGTGAATAATAGTTAAGAATAGCATATGCAACTGCAAAAAAAAAAAAAAATTTTAAATATCAGAAGGGTCAAAGTGTCAAAAACATCTTTACATCATATTTCACAGTATTAGATTTTATTTTATAGAAAAACTAAGCATGTTTGAGGACTATTAAGGTTTTTGCATTATGATTTTTAAGTACATTTCTTACCAGATTGTTTTATTTACTGTAGTGCATAGCAGTATTTATTTTTAATTTATGCTGATTTAAATAAAAGTTATTGTGTAATAGCCAATTATTGACATTTTTAGATTGCATTAAATTCAATTTATTGTCATTGAACAAATGTCAGTATAGTACAAGTGGGTTTAGAAAACTGTAAATGGAAGTATAATCTGGTAAGTGTTGTGTTGCAGAATAATAAATTGTGCAATAGTGTACAATCAGTAGATCTATCTACAGTCTGTGCAAAACAGTTTTAGCAAGAGTATAAATGGAAGTGCAAATATTCAGTTGCATTGTGGCACTGATATATATGTGGGGAATTTGTGCTTAATTGTAATGAAAATAATGTGAAACTAATATAAAGGGTAAAGTAAACTTAATAAGAATCTGTTTTTTTTTTCATCATTTTGATGTTAAACGCGACCCGAGCATGTTTTTTTTTTTTTTTTTTTTAGAGATTGCAGTGTGCATTTTCTTGAGAATGCATGAAATTGGCCAAGTTATTCATGTTAAATTCACAAGTCAAGGTAGACGTGCTGTTGCATTATCACCAGTGTTCAAAAAATGCATCGTCAATAATATGAATAATAATAAAAAATCACCAGTTTTTCATCAGTGTAGGTGGGCTGGCCGTGTCAACATGAGCCTTTGATCGAGGGGTGGGTTTTAGCACATTAACTGCCATTGGACATTACACACAGAGCCTGCAAACAAAGCCATTGTGAAGGGCCTTAAAAAGCCCTATACAATGTTTACAATGAAGTCTGAAGAGTTGCCTGGCAGCAGAATGTACACAATTAACCAGCGCCGCAGCGGCCTCATTATATGTGTGCCGAGCTGAAAGAATTCCAATTGTTCTCCTATGATAGTCATTCTGGGAACTTTTTGACATGAGGAAAATGAGGGACCGGCTCACAATACTACCCACCGTGGCGGTGAAGCACTCTGCCAAGGGCCTGTCTCACAAACACAGACAGAGAGCTGGAAAAGCCCTTCAGCTTAACTGACAAGGTCAATGAGAGCCACACATACTCGTCTAGTATTAATAGACCTGCTTTGTTAGATTGTGTATACAGGCAATTCAGTAAATGTGTAAGTAAATATGTGCAGACCGAATGGGGTAAAAATAGGTTCGCTGTGGAAAGAAGTTATTTGAAGACTGTCGGATGACGCTATATAGCAAAATCTGTCAGCTGGTAGAGATTCTGCTTTAGCGGAAGATGTTTTTGTGTTGGGTATCAGTGGACAGGACGATTTTATACCATTTACACATGGGAATGATGTGAGATAACGTGACAATGCAAAAAAAATAAAATAAAAAATAAAATAAAAAGCATTGCAGCTTTCTTTATTAATGTAAAATTCAGTGTGATCACAGTGTGTTTTACTCAATATTTTTACATTTATTAAGACGCATTTAATTCATTTTAATCTAATCATTATCCAAAAATAAAGCTATTTAGTTTTATATATTGATTTTATTTTATTTTACTTTTTACTTTTTTAACAATGTGAAGCTGTTGTTGCACAAATATCAAAATATTTTTTTTTCTTTTTTTGCTATGTTAAGTTCCAAATAAAAAGACAAAATAATCATATAAGAAGTATTTAATTCACCGTATTATCCGAAAGTAAAGCTGATTAATATTAATGCATGTATGAATGTATATATTTATTTTATTTACTTTGGATTCATCATTATGATTTATGAAAGCATCACAACTGATGTCACATTGTCACTTGTCTTTCCCTCAGAGCAATTTACATATACTCATTTTCTGAAGATAATCAGTTTACAAATGAATATTTCACTCGACGGTGGGATTATTAATGCTGTTATTGTCAGGTTTGGATGCAAAAAAAAGCCCTTCATAATCATCTTCTTGTCATTTTTCAATATTCACTCTGGAGAATGTCTCATGTGTTGTGATCATTTTAAAATTACATGTGTGGGTTGCGGGAGCGTTTGTGTCATTTGTTGTTTTGTGTCATGCAATTACACAAATCATATTACAGACGTGAATTTTAGAGGATCTAATTTTGCTGGATTTCTTTCAGAGCCCCAATCCAATTCCAATTTAGACAAAATCAAACACTTAAGATTGCAACCTAGCATGCACAACATCCATGTCTAAAATGAATGCAACCAGCGTATTTGGATGAAACTAGATCATTCCTATTAACATCCGAGAAGTTGTCTACATTGGTAAAGCTCGTCTCAGCATGCAGTGTTATGTGTAAAATAATTACTCACATACATTCTGAGCATTCTGATCTTCTGGTCTATTCATTTTCTCAACTTATTTTTCACTACTCATTAAAATCAGCCATCCAGAGTTATATTTATTAACCACTTCAGCTGTTATTTAGATTTTTTGAGAATTAGGCATATGCAATATTGGACCCACCGGTGGGTCCCCAGAGTTGATGTGGTTAACAGTGAATTTAAAATAAAATTGTCTCATTTTAATATTAAAAAATAATGTCTCTCTCTCTATATATATGCATTTATATTGATAACCTGCTCTCTATATATATCATAAAAATGTCTGCTTCTTCAGTATGTGTACTGCACAGGATACTTCATCCCACAATACAACGCCCTTAACTTCTACTTTCATTTCTAATGTGAATGAACTAGAAGTAAATAGAGCCACGATTTTAACATCAATTTCCATGACTCAAGGTTTGCTTGGATTGCAAAAAGTTGAGTGTTTTCCCAGAGAAAGCAATAACTAATAAAAATGTTTACCTTAAAGGAATAGTTTACCCCAAAATTTTAATTAGAGTGAGTAAATGACAGTTGTTTTTGTTTTTATTTGGTGAAATATAACTTTAGATGCAACTTAATACACTGGATAAAAGCGTCTTCCAAATGCATAAATGTAAATGGATTTTCTATACAATAGAAGATTATCAAGATTATGCATCGTGATGAGCTCATAAGACATACAGCTGTTTGAAACATTTAGCACTGCATAATGCACTTTTTTTAAAACGCAGTAGGCAGTAAAGAGTGCATACTGTGCAGTAAGTAGTAAGCTACAGTATAGTGTTTTATTCCCACCAGCCCTGCACACATCCAAACTCTATCTCTTTCTCTTTCTCTTTCTCTCTCTCTCTCTCACGGACTATCCGTGTGAAAGAGGCGTCTTCCTGTGAGACAGACACACACACACAAACACACACATGTAAACACGCTGGTTTCGCAGTGACAAACTCGAAGTGTCACTGTTAACAACTACAATGTGGCCCCCGTCTAGAAGATGGGGCCCTCGATTCGAGACAGACGGCAGAGGCAGGAAGGTACGTATGCTGGCATTGTTTCAACAACGCACAAATTGCAACGTTTTATTTATACAGAGCAGATGTACCGAGACTGAACAAGATAGGAAGTCACAGGCTGAAATGTTTCTCCATTACGGTGGAAGGCAGGGAGAATGTCGAGAATGTGGTCTGGGCAAGTTGCTCGCTCGCTTTAACGTGGCGCTTTAGACGTTGCATTGGAGTTCAAAAGCTTCTCGTTCAGCAGTCAAAGGTGTTTGGAGGGTGCCATAACTACATATAGAGACAATCTGAGTGTGCATGGATTTATGCACATGCATGTGTGCTCACATGTTGGCAGGTTGGAGTGTGATATATAGTCACTCTGATCGCCTGTGGGGGAGGCGAACGCTTTTCTCTTCATTTGTTTTCTCTGCACATTCAGCATAGACAGCTGTACCGTGTCAAGGAGGGCTACTTTAGGGCTGATTTGTGGGCTGCTTTCCTGCAGCTTCTCTAGATTTTGTTAAACATCCTTGCTATTGTAAACCAGCGGTTCTTGACTGGTTTTGCTTCAGGATTCAGATGTTTATCTTACAATGTCAACAACAATGTCCCGAAATTGGCTTAATTCACATTTTGCATGATTTTGGATAAATATTTGTATTGGTACTTTACAAGTACATCCTACCTTACATCCGGCACACTCAAGTAAAGCAAGATACTGTATACTATATATATAGCAAATCTCAGCTGCGTGATTGTTTATATCATCACAAAATGTAACTATATCATCACTGTGGAAGCCCGTTTCCACTATGGAATATAAAAAATATCTAATTGCAGCATTTTTTTCTTTGCCATTCTGAGGAAAAACATGCATCTCGGAATAAAAACTCACAATTGCGAACTGACATCTTGCAATTCTTTGTTAGTTTCTCGCAGTTCTGTCTGTTTTTCCTCAGAATACATTTCTATAGTCTAAACTTGTATTTTTTTTATTCCGTGGTGAAAACATGTTTCCATGTATCGTCCAGCTCCCTAAATAAAGTTGGATTTATAAGCCTGCATACATACAGTATTTTCACGTAAAGCAATATATACTATATCTCTGCTGGTATTGTCGCAAAACGTAAACTATATTATTGTCCAGCTCTAATCTGCTAAATCCATCTATAATGCATGAAGACATTAAAATAAAATAAACATTAACATCTGAAATTTTCTGTAAAGCTGCTTTGAAACAATGTGTATTGTGAAAAGCATTACACAAATAAATTTGACTTGACTTCTTAATCTTTTATCTAAATATAATACAACCTGCTGTACTCTAAAATGACTTTCCAGCTCGGATGACGTCATCAAGACCTTTTATTTCAGATCAATGCCCCTGTTTTTTTTTTTTTTGTTGACTCTTGATAAAATTGAAAGTTCATATACTAAGAATTCTCTTGCTAAGAGCTTAAATGTCTAAAGTTAAATGCTAATAATAGAAAGATAAGAGTTGTTTTAGATTAATTTATGTTCAATAATTTGCATATTAGGTCAGTATTTTTGAAAGGGCATTTGTAAATATCGCTGCACGTTGTGCCAGGGCTCAGGGTTTATGTGAACTCACTCTCACTTTCCATCTCTCAGTCTTTTGGGATGGTCGTGTTTGACATTGGTTAAATGAATTGACAAATGGCTCCCTCTCACAGTCCTCTTCCCAGTCTACATGTAAGGTCTTAACTGACTTTTGAGACAGAGCATTTATGTGCCATTAACTTGCATTTTTATGCATATATATATATATATATATATATATATATATATATATATATATATATACAGGTGCATCTCAATAAATGTCGTGGAAGAGTTCATTTATTTCGGTAATTCAACTCAAATTGTGAAACTCGTGTATTAAATAAAAACAATGCACACAGACTGAAGTAGTTTAAGTCTTTGGTTCTTTTAACTGTGATGATTTTGGCTCACATTTAACAAAAACCCACCAATTCACAACAATCTCAACAAATCAGAATATTGTGTCATGCCAATCAGCTTATCAACACAAAACACCTGCAAAGGTTTCCTGAGCCTTCAAAACGGTCTCTCAGTTTGGTTCACTGGGCTACACAATCATGGGGAAGACTGCTGATCTGACAGTTGTCCAGAAGACAATCATTGACACCCTTCACAAGGAGGGTAAGCCACAAACATTCATTGCCAAAGAAGCTGACTGTTCACAGAGTGCTGTATCCAAGCATGTTAACAGAAAGTTGAGTGGAAGGGAAAATTGTGAAAAAAAAAGATGCACAACCAACTGAGAGAACCGCAGCCGTATGAAAATTGTCAAGGCGAAATCGATTCAAGAATTTGAGTGAACTTCACAAGGAATGCACTGAGGCTGGGGTCAAGGCATCAAGAGCCACAACACAACTGGCTACAGTTGTCATATTCCTCTTGTTAAGCCACTCCTGAGACGTCTTACAGAGAAGAAGAACAGGACTGTTGCCCAGTGGTCCAAAGTCCTCTTTTCAGATGAGAGCAAGTTTTGTATTTCATTTGTAAACCAAGATCATACAGCAGGGCTATTCAATTGGCGGCCCGCGGGCCACATGCGGCCCGCGGGCCACATGCGGCCCGGAAGCAACCTCCAAATGGCCCAGCCCGTGGTCCCGCCAAAAACGCACATCCCTATGTAAACTCATTCAGTAGTAGGCTACAGACCACGTAGCCTAGCAACAACGCAAACAATGCAGAGCGCGTGCCGGTAATGTTAGTAGCCTAGATTACTATCAATATGTCTTTCTCAACATTGAAACGTAAAATTGCCAATGAAAACCGCCAGTTTAACCCTGCCTGGACTGACAAATACTTGTTTATTTTACCGCCACATCCAAATGCCAAACCGATGTGTTTAATTTGTAACGAGTGCGTCGCAGTATTTAAAGATTACAATGTACGGAGGCACCACGTTGAGAAACACCAGACTTTCCGCACCAATTTTCCCGAGGGATCTCAAGAGAGGGCAGCAAAAGTGCAAAGTTTGATTGCATCTTACAACCGGAGCAGTACTACCATGGTGCGGTCATTTACTGCCCAAGAGAGAGCTACCGCAGCATCCCTTCGTGTTTCCTGGATTTTGGCAAAAAAGAAAAGGCCATTCACAGACTCTGAAACCGTGAAGGACTGTATGCTGGCTGTCGTGGATGAGGTGATAAATGATGATAAAATCAAAACGAGCGTGGTATCTGCTATAAAAAACGTACCCCTGTCAGATACTTCCAACATTCGTAGGGTTGGAATTCTTGCTGCAGATGTGTATGAAACACTGTTAGGAGACCTGGTGAAAGCTGATACTATGTCTATAGCAGTAGATGAGTCCACAGACAAAACTGATACTGCTCAGTTGTGCATATATGTCCGTTTTTTTGACAGCAAATGCTTCAGAGAGGAGCTGCTCTGCCTACTGCCTTTAGAAGGACACACAACGGGCGATATAGTCTTTGGGAAAATTTCTGCTTTTTTAAAGACAATGGTCTGGATATGACGCTTGTGTGCATGCTTGTGACAGATGGGGCTCCATCCATGACAGGGAAAGTGAATGGTTTGGCAGCACGTTGGTCCGCTGTTGCACCTCAGTTGATCTCGTTACACTGCATTGTGCATCAGGCGGTGTTGTGCGCAAAACTAAGCGGGACGCTCAAAACGATCATGGACAACGTGATGGCTACAATTAATTTTATTCGCTCCACATCAAGCCTCCAACACCGCTTGTTCCGCATGCTGCTGTCAGAAATGTCTGCTGAGCACCACGACCTGCTTTTGCATAATGACGTGAGGTGGCTGTCAAAAGGCAAAGCACTGGAGCGTTTCTGTGGTCTCAGAGAGGAGATCATAACTTTTCTCCGCAACAGCAAGCAAAAAAAGGCAGAAACGCACTTGAGTCGCATACTGGACGACAACTTAATGGCAGATGCCTGCTTTCTGAGCGACATATTCAAACACCTGAATGATCTCAATTTGGCACTACAAGGCAGAGACAAAACTGTAATCGACCTTGTGGAACAGATGCGCGCATTCCCAGTTAAACTGGACCTTTTCGCAACAGATTTGAGCACAGGCCGAATGCTGCATTTTCCGACACTCCGCAAATGCATCTCATCCCCCGCACAAATCACGGATGTGATGACAGAATTCATTGCGAGGTTGAAAATGAACTTTGCTGCTAGATTGGATGGACTTGTTCTGCCAACAGAGATGGCAGTTTTTGTCAGAGACCCGTTCACTGTTGCAATAGAAGGGGACTTATCCGCCAGAGCAAAGCAACTGGTTCCTTCCATTGACGAGGGGAAATTCGCACTCGAACTTGTTGACATGCGGTCATCTGTAACCATGGCACAGGAGCTTTGCACTAATGGGCCTACAGTGTTTTGGACTAATGTCAACGTACATCAGTTCCCTAACGTTAAGAAAGTAGCGATCGTCATGCTCAGTATGTTTGGATCAACTTACACATGTGAGTCAAGTTTTTCACACATGAACTCCATAAAAAGCAACTCTCGTTGCTCCCTGACTGATCGTACTCTCCACCAATGCCTTCGGATTGCATTGACAACTTACGAGCCTAAAGTCACTGCTCTCGTTCAAAACAAAAAATGTCACTTCTCCCACTAAATTAGCTGGGTAATTGTAGCCTACATTAATATAATGTTGGATGTGTAACAAATGCATGCCTAATCACAAATGTGGTGATTTAAAATATGTTCCCTCAGTATGTGCAATATGTGCAGTAGTCCACCTTGTATTCATGTGTTAGTTATAGCCTAGTTGTGAATACTGTGCACTTTTTATTTTATGCACTTTGAGATGTTCCTGGGTCAAATGTGAGCAAGATGAGTATTTTGTTTCAAAAGGAAACTTAATGTTATTGCTTATCTACTACTGTGCAGTATTTTTTATTTTATTTTTTTTGCACTTTGTGATCAGATAGGTCAGATATGTAGCCTAGGTAGGCCAAGGCAAGAGATGCTTAGGTCAGTTTTTTTTTTTTTTTTGTAAGTGGAAAAATTAGGGGCTACCTCAGATTCTGTTCAGTTAGCTCTTTTATTGTATTTATATGCACCTTTTGATATGCAAACTGACCAAAGTTAAAAGAGAAACAATGAATAAACCTTACATGTATTCAATACATTTGTTTGTGTTGGTTTTGAATTGTGTCATTACGAGTTTATTTCGCCGCTGAAATAACTGGCCCAGCTAACCTTCTTGGTTTGAAAATCTGGCCCAATTGAATTTGTAATTGAATAGCCCTGTCATACAGTCTGGAGTAGTGCTGGGTGGTTTGACCAAAAATTTATATCACGTTTTTTTCAAAATTATGCCGGTTTTCTGGTTTATGATGTTTTTTTTTTCATGCATAATCAGATGTACAATGCATTTTCTGCTGGTTGATATTCCAAGACGTGCTTGCGGCTAAGGTGCTGGAGCAAATTGCTCGTGTTGCCGCCTTTGGCGATAATTTTAGCCCGACAGCACTTGCATAAAATGGATGTTTGGTCGACGTCGGATTTTTGGAAACCAAAAAACCTCCAAACAACAGACCAGGCTCCTCTTTTTGGCTGTAACGCCTGTTTCACACATACTCCGTCTGCAGTGGATATGCAGTCCACAGCACGGATTCATTGTGCTTTCACACAGGACGTGCTTGCAGTCCGCTACTGATCCACGTCTGTTTAGTCCACAAACACAACATTTGTTCATTGTTTCGATTTCATATCATGAGTCTTTTATCACAGAACAGTAACAATCTTTCATAGTTATAGACATTAGTTTAAACTCAATAAATATAAACAATGCATTATTCATGCATTTTACTTCTAGGTTTGTATAATAAGCTGCTCAAGCAAGCGGCAAAACATTTAAACACAATAATTAGCCTATGACTTTTCTATGACAGTCCTATGACAGTCTCGTTTCCTTTTTGCATTTAATTCTTTATCACAAGCAATCCCACGGGTCTTAATGAACTTTGTTTTTCAAAGACCCATGTGTTGCGTGTGAAACATAGTAGGCTTTAATTAGTAAACATTCATTGTGAAATCACTGCGTTTCCATGTCAATCCATGTTCATTTTTCCCGCAAACAATGCGCTATCACTTTAATTCAGCGCTGCAGCACAGCAAAAATAGACTCAGCAGCCTACATAAACAATCGCTGCACTGCTGCAGACGCACCGCTGCTGGAACGCACTGATGGACCGCAACCTCGTGCAGCTGGAATCCGTTAATACGCACTGTAGACGGACTACTGCGGCGCAGCATAACATACGTTCCAAACATTGAGTAATTAACGTATATGGCGGTATATTAAAAATTCATATCATAAACGAAAATATACACTGGTTTTCGGAATGAACCGGTATACCGCCCAGCACTAGTCTGGAGGAAGGTTGGAGAAGCTCATAGCCCAAGTTGCTTGAAGTCCAGTGTTGAGTTTCCTCAGTCTGCACGGTTAAAAGAACCAAAGACTTAAACTACTTCAGTCTGTGTGTATTGAATTTATTTAATACACAAGTTTCACAATTTGAGTTGAATTACTGAAATGAACTTTTCCTCGACATTATAATTTATTGAGATTCACCTCTATGTATGTATATATGTATGTGTGTGTTTATATGTATGTATATGTACAATAGATAGATAGATAGAATTGTATTTTAAGAAACTATTTATTGTTATCATATATATATATTCACATTTTAATATAAGGAATGTTTGCCTCTTTGCTCTCTCTTCTTCTGCTCTCTGACCCTCTGCTTTTGCTGATTCATCCCTTTCTGCTATATTTGCCTGTTGACACGCTGCCATCATTCATACAAACACGTACATGGCAGAGTGAATGACCCTGAGTGTCCTTTGAGTGCAGAAAACCACATTATTGCACCTCTTTGCTTATGTAACTATTTAAAAACGCATCTGGATCACTTTGTGTATTTTGAAAATGTCTGAAAACATTATAATATTAGCAGAATGCTTAAGCTAAGGTAATGAAATTGCACCAAGACTGCATTTAATTGATCAAAAAAGTAATAAAATCAGTAATATTTTAAAACGTTATTACTATTTAAAATAGTTGTTTTCTATTTGAATATGTAGTAAAATGTAATTGATTCCTGTGATAAAAGCTGATTTTCACTGATCTTCATTGTCACATGATCCTTCAGAAATCATTCTTATCTATATATTTCAGGATTATTTTATGAATACAATGTTGTAAAGAATGACATTTATTTGACAGAGAAATTTGAATGAAATATATGTAAAATAATAAATGTCTTTTGCTGTCCCTTTTGATCAATTTAATGCATTCTCACTGAATGAAAGTATTTATTAAATTAGTGTTGCTTTAAATGTTTCATCTGACTTGATTTTGTCTATTTCTGTGGTATTTATACCCTGAACACTGGGTAATTTCTGACGCTGCTTGGATCGAAGTTATTTTTTTGTGTAACTGAGCCAAATATTTGATGCCTGACTGCTTTGTTTCTCATCTGCTTTGTTTGCTCTGTCATGAATGCGGATGTAATCAGATGTATTTGGTCACAAACAGGAAAAGGATAGGATCCAAGGGTGAAGATCTTGCTCCTTCTCTCTGTGGGATTGTAAATGACCTATTTCCATCCTAATTATCCGCCGTAAACTGATGTCTAAGCACAATCGGGGGATAGGCGAGGATTATTGATACCACAAGGTGTTTTCGGTGCTCTTAAGATCAAACTTATATTCAAAACAGCAGAGTGAAATCAAAAACTGATGAGCTCAGGGGAAGTTATTTAAGAAGACGACAGGAAATGCAGTGTTTAGGTGCGAGGACGTGCCTTACATTCATCACAGCCTCCGAGAAAGAGCAAGAGCGACGGAGAAAGGCGAGATGTGCTGTGTGCATTGAGAGGATTACATTTTTCTTTCTATTTGTGTCAGAATGGATGAATTGCAGCAGACAGTGAAGGAAAGGCATCATCAAGTGTTTAGCATGCATGTTCCTCCTTCATTTATTCAGCTGGTTGATGAATTTCCAGATTGAGCAGAGCTGAAATCTAGTCCAAGAAGTAGCTCAAATAAAAGAGAGGCTGCATTTGTGTCACGTGTTTTGGTCACAATGTTATTGCCAGACTTCCTCTTATCTGTTATGTCATACTTTTAATTTAGTTGCTGGTGTGAGTTGAGTTTAAATGAAATATTCATGCAGTAATAGAGAAACTTCAACTTATTAATTGATTTATTTGATACAGATATGGTTTTTAGGTTGTGGACATTTAGCATTTACTTGATTTTATTTGAATCTGGTTGAATAGAAAATTAATTCTGTAGACTAGTATTAGTAGTAGTAGTAGTAGTAGTAATAATAATTAAAATGTTTTAATTAAAATATATATACATGCACATTCACAATTCTGTCTACTGATATTTTCTTTACATTATATTTTATTACTTTATTGCATTTTTATTGTCTATTCTCTTTATATATATATATATATATATATATATATATATATATATATATATATATATGTGTGTGTGTGTGTAAATGTATATGTAAATGTGTTTTATTATTTTTTCTTTTAATAAAATGAAAATTATATAAAATAACATAATATACAAACACATACATTTCCCCCACTATTTTATTGCATTAAAATAATTAATTATATATAAAATTAAATGCCATGTAATATAATTATCTATATTACTTGCCTTTAAATATTATTTAATAAAATCACTTTAATTAAAAATAACTGTGACAAAGTAAAGCACTCCTATTTGTCATGAAAATTCTGTCAAATTGCAAATAATCTTTCATGGTCCTACAATATGCTTCATTTAATTCATGCAAAATATAATTCCTGGTTTCTTCATTCTCTTTACAAGGTTGAGCGTGACCTGAACATGTTTTGATGAATTTTACCCTAACTACACAGCCAGCTCTTCCACCCGTAGAGGAGTGTCAGTTTACATACCAGCTCTTCCTGCAGTTAGATAACACCGAAAAGCTATAAGTGGCCCTTTTTTAGAATATATCTATATTTAATTTCCATTGATTTTCATGCTGTTTACATTCATTTTGGTTTCTTGTTCTAAACGCAGTGTTAAATCATTCCATACAGTACATATGAAATTGTAAAACCACAAAACCTAATGGCCTCACTCAGGAATGTGAAGTATGCGGGGCAAAGGAAACCAAGAGCAGCCAAAGGGGGGATTGATTTAATGTCATATCCTCTCGTTTTAAAACTAGAGCATTTTGCATGCTACAGTGGATGTAAATGCATTCATGCATGCTTAGCATGCAATAGTCATTAGTATCTGAGTGAAGAGTCTGTTTTGTGATGTGTTTAAGTGTTGCTTGTGTGCATGTCCCCCCTCTAAACAGAGCACAGTGGCTTCTTCCATAGTGGGAGGTGTAGTTCTTTGGAGAAGTCACCGCAGATCAATGAACTGAGCGAAACAGACGGGCTGGTCAAGCCGACTATAGCAAGCGTCCGTGGGATATAAGCTGCTCACCCTATTATTTATTCCCTTGTCTTAAAGATTGGTCAAAGTGAGACTCTATGACAGCACTGCTCCGTCTCTATGGTTTATAGAGCCATAGATACAACTTTACCCTCCTGGATACACGAGAACGTAAGCAATAGAAACGTTTGGTAGAAATTTATTCATCTTTCAGTGGATATTCGTTTGTTAAGGATGATTTTTGCAAATTCTGGCCACACGGTGAGGGCGTCGCATAATGGTAAACAGGTAAAACCTTCTTTGACTTTAATTGTGGGCCTCATGGTTATTTGTTGTCTAAAGTTGGGTTTTAAAGTCATAATTTGAAATGATCCAGGCTAATGTGTTTGTGGAAACTGCTATTGACACTTTTATTGTAATTTGTTCCAGTGATGATTGATGGATGAAAGACTACTAGTGTCTAAAAGCAGTACTTCCATGAAATGAATTCATAAAGAATAGCTGTCACTGGTTCTCTTCCAATCAGATGCTCCCCTCCGATGGGTGTGTTTTTGTTGTGCTAGTGTTTAATTTGATTGTGTTATGGCACATCTCATTCACAATTTTATCACACCTTTCCCCTCTCCCAGTTAAACCCCTCCCACCAGTTTAAAAATAGGCCTCTATTTGAGCAAGTTTTTATGTGTTTCATGCACATCGAGGCATCTTGAACTGATGGGAATATACATTCACAGTCCTGCCTGTCTGTTCTTTTGATGGACTGTTTGGTTTCGCTGGTTAATCTGCTTTATCGTCCTGTAAAGGTCAAAAGTCACAGTGCTGAACTGATGCACGAATGACACTCTTCATTAAATCCTTCATGTGCACTTCTAGACTTGAGCATTCCCATCTCCATGCCATATTTCAGCCTTATTTTGCATTAAGAAATTTTAATGAGAATGTACAATATAGAAACAGTAGGTGAACGATAAAAGATCATTCATCCATCGGTTGTTATGGATTATTTGTCCAAATTCTGTCAGTGAGAACGTTGCATAATTGAAAACAGGTAATAATCTTATTGTGGTTCCCATGGATATTTGTGCATTATAAAGTCTAATGCAGAAAACGTGTAACATTATTGAACATTATTTTTCACTCTGTCTATTATTCTTAGATTTTGCATATAGAAAATGACAATTTTTAATGATGCGAGCGTACAATATGGAAACATTTGCTGGATATGTATTCATCCATTGGTTGTTGTGGATGATTTTTGCCAATTCTGGCCACACTGTGAGGATGCTGCATAATTGTGAACTGGTGAAAATCATATTTAACTTTAATTGTTGCCCTCATGGTTATTTCCAATAATGCAGACTTTTGAGTGGAACCTCTAAAAGAACAAGTCCAAGTCATATTTCAGCCTTTTTTTTTTTAGATTTTTTGCATAAAGAAAACTCTTTAAAAAAATTTACAAAATATAAACATTTGGGGAAAATGTAGTCATCCATTGGTTGTTGTGGATATATATATATATATATATATATATATATTTTTTTTTCAAATTCTTCTACACAGTGAGGACGTTGCATAATTGTAAAAAGGGAATAGTCTTATTTTATAGAGCCTTGTGTGTGAGACCTATAAATGAACATGCAAGTGAAATTTCAGTTTTATTTATAGATTTTGCATAACGAAAATGACAAATTGTAATGATGAGAACATGCAAGATATAAAACATTTCAATGTTTCTAATGTATATATCCGTTGGATGTTAAAAATGATTTTTGTGAATTCTGGCCACACGGTGAGAATGTTGCATAATCATAAACAGGTAAAAATTCTTGTTTGACTTTAATTGTGGCCCTCATGCTCTTTAAATTGCAGCTATAAAGTCTTTTGGGTGAAACCAACATGTCCAAGTCATATTTTTAGGTTACGCATAAAGAAATTGCAAATGTTTATGATGAGAATGTACAAGATAGAAACATTTATCCATCCATTGTTTGTTAAAGATTTTTTTTTTTTTTTGCAAATTCTGGACACACATTGAAGATTATGCATAATGGTAAATGGGTAAAAATTATATTTTGACTTTGATTGAGGCTCTCATGGTTGTATGTTCGTTTTTTGGGTGAAACCTGAAAGCGAACATGTCAGTCATACTTCAGCCATATTTTTAGTTTTTGCATAAAGAAAATAACTTATTTTCATGACATTACACACATTTCCCTTTCAAATTTTATTCACTTAAATGCCAAAAGGCTATGATATTTACTTATGCTGTATTTGTTGTAACTAATTTACATTGAAACATTAACATATAATATATCTCAGTAACAACACACAATAATAATAGGAATGATAAAGAAGCTGAAAAGTAGCGTCTGCATTACAATAATGAGGATTTAGGCTACTGGTGTGTTTAATTTTCATGAAAATAAAATGCGAATGACATGCTTATAGTGCGTCGCCTAATGATGAAATTTGATTTATCAGCAGATTGACTTCTTGTTAAAAGAGGAAGAGGAAGGGTTTGGTAGTCACTCGAGGATTATGCATATTTTCATAGGCTGTTTAGCAGCAGAGCAGCATCTCTCACAGGGTTAGGGCGGTTACTGGAAGTTCAGTGTATTTCCAGCACGGATATGATGGGCTGGCTAGGTCTGCAGTGCTCTGATAAGAAGCCAGTCTCTCCCCGCCAAGCTGAATAGTCAAACAGATGTGAGATACAAACAGGCTTTGAGTTCCTAAGAAAAGCCTGTTCCACTCTGGGAATGTGTGGGTTTCAGTCGGGGCAGAGGACCTTCGAGGGGAAACACTAGCTTCTCGTCCTCAAAGATGTTCTTTGTCCACTTGCAGGCCGAGTTCGTGCCTCATTTCCTGTTTGCACGGCTGTTTCTCCAGTGCAGAGATCAGATGAGCTGTCCTGTTTTGTTTTTGAGGTCTGTCCTGACGTCGAAAAACAGACTTGGTGTTTTCTTGGAAAGTGCACGTTGTTCAGTACGGATATTTATTTGAAGTAAATAGAAATGCGACACAGCTTACGGTCTGATATAGGAAAATTCACCAAAATAATCTCACACTATTTTACGTGTCATGAACTGCAGTTTAGGTTTAGATGTCCAAACGTGATGCTGTTAAACCATTCACTTTGTGAGCGTTTAAAAAAATTAGCACGCTTCAAGGACTTCCCTCTTGACCAGTAACGTGACTAACTGTGCCATTTTCCAGCGTGTCCTCTCAGAACGCTTGACTAATAGCATAAAGTCATTGTGTTTTACAGGAAGACAAGTTTATTTTCATCTAAAATAGAAACCAGGAGCATTTTCTCCGAGATCAGGGAGGCAGTGACTTCTCTGAAAAAATTATAGGATGAGAATGCGATCTCCAAAATGAAGGAGGGAAATCATCATTACACAATCAACAAGCACCCAGTACTATGCATTTTCTAACATTTATATACTAGTTATTAAAAAATGTCAAAGTTAATCATGTTTGACTGAAGTTCGTCAAGCATTTTTTTAAACTGCCTTAAAAATGAACTAGTCAAAAGCAGTAGCCTACAAGAACAAAGCAAAAACAGTATTTCAAAAGTTGTTTTAATTACTCTTTTTTTCTCTATCCAGTAGTTACACCAAATAAATCATCTCTCTTGCCTTCCTTTAGCTTGCTACGTTCAAATTAATGTGAGCTAATGCATTTAGTATGGTGTGAATGGAGGCTAAAAGTGACAGCTTTATATTGTTTTATTATAGCAAACAGGGAATGTTCTCAGAACGTTCAGTGGCAAGGTTCTCTCAAAGTCATTAAGAAACGCTCTTCAGTAACGTCTCAAAATGTTACCACGAGAATGTTCTTTTAAGCATCTTTTTCCCTGAACGTTCTAGTTTTAGTATTTTAAAATGTTACTACTTGTTTCAGAACATTCCAAAAACATTCACAAGTAACATTAGCAAAATGATACAATGGAATCTTCCTTTAGCACATTCGCATAAACCCAGAAGAAACATATTTAAAATGTAAAAACAAAACACAAAAACAGATATCTTGGATGTTCGGGGAACATTTGAGAAATGGCTTTCAGAAACAGCTGGGATGTGACTTAATTATTTATTAAAATGCATAGTATTGGTTGTTTGCTGAATTAAGTTGCTGTTCCTTATGTCTTTAAACCAGAAACCATGTAATAACATAATACTTTGCTGTCTAATTTCAGAAGCCTGATAGAAAGCGCTTTTATCACCCTGTTAAATGTTTAGGATCAGCAGTGTTGGAGCAATCCATATCAAGGCAGATTTAGATTTGCTTTTGACCTTTAATAATCCACCGCCGCCTTTTTAAACTCAAGCTTGTCTTATTTATCCAGTCTTGTGATCACTTCTTTACGCAGCTGCATTAGACAGTAGCAGAAAGAGCAGCCAAAGGCTTGCCAGACCATTTCAATAGGACATTGACCCATAAATGCTGTCTTTGTTATGTAGACCTTCAATGAAATGATATTTTGTTCAGCACTACTGGATTTCATGGAGTGCAGTTCTGTGGTTTTCAGCACTTGCCAATCTTGGTCATTTTCATTGCTGTCTCTGCTTTTGTGTGGGAATAAAAGGGACAGTTCAGCCTAAAATTAAAAGTAGTCTTCATTTGCTCACATTAAACCTGTAAACAGGAGAATGTCCAAGCTTCTGTTTTCCATATTCGTGAAAATGGATTGTGATTTTTATATCGTCACGCTCCAAAAAACCTGCAAACAGTAGCTTATATGATGGTGAGAAATATTACATTTCAGTCTACTCTTCACACAAAGCTGTCACATGGCTTCAGAAAACATGAAATGTTGCAAATAAATCATATGAATTACTTTTAGCATGTAAGAAAGACAATAACACTGAGTCCAAGGAGGTTGGAGGTGCGTAAATTATAATAATATTGTCATTTGGGGTGAATTGTTCTTTTAATTGTGAGTCGATGTAAACAGAAATGCTTAGTGAAAGCATAATATAAAATAATATTCATCTAAACAAACCCTTGGCACTATTCCCAATATTTAATTTAACTTATATGCCTCATATGCATTACAAACCATGTTAATATGCTATTATATGAGTGTTGAACTCGATTTAGGAGCCTGTCCTCCAACAAAAAACGACCATATAGGTCGTTTGTGCAAGCATTTATTACGACCTATATTTACGTTTTAAAGTTAAGCGCCCTCTAGCGGTCGTAAAAATAATGACAGTATCGCGTTGTGTCTGTCGTCATGAATTGACGTATAACGTCATTAGCAATCAAAATGCACATTTATTTAAATGCAATGTGGGCATTTTACACCGATCTCACAGTATTTCCTACATATTTTACTAGGTGGCTTATTCGTTCGAATGACCACACCTAACCCCATCCCTAAACCTAACCCTCACAGAAATCATGCTAAATTATGATTTATTGAGCATATACATTTTCGTGCACATCCGTTCCCTGGGATCGAACCCATGAAAGCATGATTACATATCAAGGTATAATGCAATAATCTACTAACTGAGCTACACGAAACACAAATCAGAGTGCAAATAAAAGAATACAAAACATTAATATGAAAACAACCTTTTGCTGATAGGGGCGCAATTGTAGTATACGCTCTGATGGGTCGTATTTCAGGGATTTGGACAAACGGCCTATACGAGCGTATTGGTTGGAGGACAGGTTGCGATTTAGAGTCCTTTGCTCTCAAAAGAAATCTTGCATTTGCATATAAATTGCATAATGTGGAACATTTTTTAAAAACTGGTTTCTCAAATGATTTCCCTCTGCTAAGCCAAGCCATGTTACATGTTTATGTCTTTAGAAACTTGCGCATACACTTTATTTTGAATCAGAATGATATCTATATTACATAATTCATGCAAAGATTGTTGCGTACAATACATCAAATATTACCTCTATTTATTGCACTACATTTATTATTGAGTTTAAATAGATTTCAGGACTGCGGACGAAGACAGAAGTGGAAGATCAATGCCTTTTCCCAGTACTTATATCACTGTAAAAATGATTTTTCAAAGTCTCCACAGATTATTGGAACAATAAATATACCACTTCAGTCCTTCAAATTTTCAGTGAGCCAATTCTTTCTAATTATTCGTGGAAATTTACTAGCAATTTGTGATAACTGCTCCAAAGTAAATCCAAAACCAAATTTTGTGAAAAAACATAAAAAACAGACTCCAGCTTAGATCCTTTATAAAGGTGTTTTGGCTCTTGGTTGATGGAAAGATGATGAGTTCATGTGACATGAAATAATATAATGTAAAACAAATGGAATGTATTTTCACAATGAAGTTTCTGTTGGAACAGAAGTTGCGTAAAAAGCAGGATGGGAACACAGGGGGACAGTTTTCCTCTCTCTGGGTCTCGTTCAGTGAACTGTCACTGCTGCATTCCAGAGATTCCGAGCGCTTCCTCTTCCTTGTTACTTCCACAAAAGAGAGAGCGGGATAATCACAGTTGAACTGTGAGGGCACTTGAGCAGGAAGACCTCCGAAGCTCAGAACATCTGTGTCCATACAAACAGGACGGAAGTGTTGTCTTTACCACACAAGAACTCCTTTATAGTGCGGAGAATGAAGCATTGCCGTTCAGAAATTCCCAATCATTTTCAATGCCGTTGGCCTCGCATTTTGGATCGAATCTGTTCTGGTTAAACCAAAGTTTGGAACAGTTTGGTGACATTTACTTGATGTTTGTTGCAGTGGAGCGTCTTTCTATTTGAGACTCTTTCCTACCTGATAAAGCTTGAGTATTTTGTGTTGACTTTTGTTTTGGATAGTTCATATTCTTTCCATTTTGCTCTCAGAAAATACTGGATTAAACGTGTACAAAACATGCACCACTGTTTCACCACTGTTATGACCAGAAAAATCTTTATTGCATTCGTGAGAAATCAATCCAAAGTTCCAGTTTTCACTGTACAATGACTTAACTCTTTTATCCCTCATAAAGCTTGAGTATTTTATGTAGTTGACTTTTGTTTTACTTAGTTCATGTTCCTTCACTTTTGTGCAGATAAATTGATGAATTTTGCATGTGTTCAGAGCATGCATGATAAACCACAACAATTGCACTACTATTATGAGCAAAATTGCTTTATTGCATCTGTGAGAAATCAATAAAACTTTCAGGTTTTCACTGTACAAAGATTTATCAGTCTCTTTTATTTTTGAGTACTTCGTGTTGTAGGCTTTTGTTTTACATGGCTCTCATTTCTTCGCTTTCGCTCAGAGAAAAAGATGGATTTTGCATGTGTACAAAAGATGCATGATAAACCACAACACTTTCACCACTGTTATGACTAAAAATATCTTGATTTCATCCGTGAGAAGCAAAAAATGCAAATGCAAAAGTATATAACGTCCTGTTTGTGTTATGTGTTTTAGATTGTGGTGAAACACTTTAATTGGAGCATCCAGTTGTTTTCTTAAGGGAAACATTTAATATTACAATCCATGGAGTTGCATTGACAATCTCAGGTTTTAATTTCTAATTCCAAATCTGTTCAGACTTTTTGTTATTGCATCAAATTTATTTAAACTAATGATCGAGTTTAAATAGTTGTCGGGACTGTAGAGAAAGACACACTTGGATGATCTCTGGCTGTTCCTGCTGGTCATAGCTTCAGGAAAGGGTTCTTATTAGTTCCTCATTGAGTTGCTGTGTGGTTCTTGATGATGGAAAGGTGGCGACAAAAACATGAAGACCCTATGATATTAACGACATTTGAAGTAATACCCTGCAAACTATCGTGTTAAACAAAAGAGTGTATTTTTCTCAGCAAATCTGTTTAAAATGTGCATATGAATAAAATACAGATCCAAAGATGATGTGTGAAGAATCTCTGATTCATTGGATGAGTGTTTCATGAGAGAATAGATTTGGAAGGTTTTACCTGAAAATAGAATTACGTAACACACGTGTCCTTGAGGCAAAATCGTTTTCCATGAGAAGTGGGACTTTGTGAAATTGTAAGTCTCTATCTCACACGGTGTAGCAGGGCGGACGTTTTGAATGTTGCAAATTCAACCCAAATTATAATGAGTTTTTACCACAGGAATAGCAATTCCTGATGATCCTCTTGAAGTTGTTGCAGACCTACCTAGAAATTCAATTCTATAAAACAAGAAGGATTCACCTGCATTGAGAGAAAACTAACGGCTTTAGGTCTGTTGCTTATCAAGCTCGTCCAAACCTTCAACAAAAGTGTTCAGCACGTAGAAATGTCCAGTGCCGCATTCGCTTCCTTTAGATTCCCGAAGCGTCCTCTCCATCAACTCCGCTCCTAGGTCAGAGCTTCTGGCCCCTGTGGAGCCTCTTTATGCTGACAACTGCTTTCTGAAGAAGAAGAGACTGCACTGCAGATATGGATCACAGCGCTGCCAGATACCCATCACTTATTTGCAATGATGCACTGAAAATAATTTTTAACCGAAACCGAAATTACCATTTTCATTCAGCTAGAAACTGAAACCGAAATGGGTTTTATTCATAATATTCATTATTAATAATTATGGATATTAATAAGCATGTGCAAAACAAAACGTATTCTGTTGGCTGTCAGAAAATATTGTTTATATTTTACATTTTTGTGCATGAGATATATTAACTCGCCAAATGTCTAAAACCTTTTCAGAGGCTAAAATTTCACTACTAATTGTATATTTAATTGGCCTAGACCAGTAAAATTTTACATTTCTACACTGAGTTTGCATTAAAATCTGCAGAAAGGGTTTAAACAGCAAAATGTGTTCAGATGAGCTTTAAATATTACGATTCACTTAATAACTGAAAACATCATCATAGTAGCCCAATGTAAAATAACAGCATACAGGTTGGAGTAATAATGTAAAACAATGTGTAAACAAAGGTACATCACAGGTTGTTTAACGTCTTCCTTAGTGTGTTTCATGAACGCTGCAGTGTGACGAAGGTCTGGGCGGTGTTACACATTTCACTCTGATTCTGTTCAGTAAAATGAGACCTATGTTTTACTTTTTGCTTCTCTGTTTTCTTTGACCTTGTTCGTCTCTGACCACGGTTTGTTTTGTGTCCTTCCCTCCAGCCCCCTGTTGGCCCCGCCTTCCACCCGATGGCTCCGCCCAGTCCTGGAACCAACAGCAGCACCAATCACAGCAGCAGCAGCAGCACAGCCGGCTGGGAGCAGCTCAGTAAAACTAACCTCTACATTCGTGGTTTACTGCCAACTACCACTGACCATGACCTGGTCAAGCTCTGCCAGCCGTGAGTACCACCATACATCGACCTTCAGACGTAAATATTAAGATCGAATACTTTTGGAAGACTGAAAAATATCAGGATATTCTTTTTTTAGCTGCAGTATATCCTACAATCCTCATTAAAAGAGTATTGAAATACAGGATCAATTGAAGGAATAGTTCAATGTCCTCACCCATTTGAGATGTAGATGAGTTTGTTTCTTCACAGATTGCATTCCATCACTTGCTCATCAATGGATGCTCTGCAGTGAATGGGTGCCGTCAGAATGAGAGTCTAAACAGCTGATAAAAACATCTCCATAATCAACACCACTCCAGTCCATCAGTTAACATCTGAAAAATATGTTTGAGAATCAAATCCATTGTCTGGCTAAAATATGAGTTTTCTATCCATAATAACATAATAGCAGGAATCAACAATTTGAAGTTAAAAACGTCTTAATAATGGATTTGTTTCTCACAAACACGCAGCTTTTGGCTTCACAAGACATTAACTGATGGACTGGAGTGCTGTGGATTATTGTGATGTTTTTATCAGCTGTTTGGAGTCTCATTCTGACGGCACCCATTCACTGCAAAAGATCCATTGGTGAACAAGTGATGTACATTTCTCCAAGTCTGATGAAGAAACAAAGTCATCTACACTGTGGATGTCCTGAGGGATGAGTACATTTCCAGAATCAATTTTCATTTTTGGGTGAACTATAACTTTAACAGCTTTAAGAGATGTTTTATTTAATGTGGAGGAAGATAAGATGAAGAGAGTGGCCTCCAGTGTCCTGGTTTGTCCGGATGTGTCTCATTAAGCCCAGTTTCACTGCGAGACGGTGGCTCCTGGAAATGGAGATTGATTACTGTGGCCATAGGGCTAGTGCTTACAAGGTCATAGTTGTAGTCGATTCTCAGTTCTTTCTGAATCAGTGTGCAGTTATTGCTTGATGAACGCTTCAACATGTGGTTGAACGGCTCTGAGGTCAGTCTATCGATCAGAAACTCTCTGTTCAGAAATGGCGGCACATTATTGAGTGTAATAGCTTTGCTTGAGATCTAAGGTCTGGTTCGCACTCAATGCAAGTTCAGCATCTGTGGTGTGGTGCCGATTATCACAAAAAAAATCATTTTGACTCATTTTTTTAGGTAAAAAAAATAAAAAGGCAAAACTTGTGTTTACTTTTTTTATTCTCTCACACTAGTCTCATGTTAAAATGTATAAAGTCTTAAATCTACTTATTTAATAATATCTAAAACTATTTTCTCTGGATGTATGATATATCAGAATCATATTGATTATCAGCTAATATAAAATATTATTTTAAAAATGTATCATTATCAGTGTATATTTTACATTTATTGTCCAGATATTGTCCAATAGTGCATGCTAATTTCTCCTACTTTTACATTTAGATTGCCGTCTAGTGCTCTTATCTTTAGAAAATGTTTAATTTTAAAATGTAGTTAGATTACTAATTTAATTAGATCGTTAAATGCAATCTTTAGCGAATCTAAAAAATATTATTCACATAATATTCACTTGTAGCATCTAAACAAGTAATTTTCAATGTTCTATTTTAAATTATTTACATTTATAAATGTATTTATTAATATAGCTTTAATATGGGACATGTTTTGATTATTGGCCATCACATAATGAATTATTGGTTATCAGAATATTAGTTATTTGGTAATATTATTATTATTTTTTTAAATGTATCATAATCAGTCTATAATTTACATATGATTTCAAATATTTAATTGTGCATGCTAATTTCTCCTACTTTTATTTAGATTAGGTAGCATCTTACATTAATTACATTTAACAATTTAAAGTTAAGTTTTAGTCTTTAACAAATCTGAAAAATAATTTAGATTTTTTATTTATTTGTTTTATCTAAAACAATTGATTTTCATTGTTTCGTTTGTAATATATCGCACTTTTTCAGTTTGCGGCTCCTACACTTTGGTATTTCTTGCCGCTAATCATGAAATCTTCGTCAACTCTAGCCTTTTTTAAAAGTTAGTCATCAACTTAGTCATTTCATCATTTCATTATCCCACAAATGCTGTCCATTGTGCTTCACTTTGAACCCGAAACATTTGTCACTTGCAGGATTTTGTAGGAGTATTTGGGATGGTGTTGGATAAATAAAGGGCCATTGGCCGCTCTCTGGTCTTAGTTTTGTAATCTCACTCATCATCCTGGCACTGCGGCTCAGTGAACTCTCATATTTCGGTCATTGTGTGTCAAGGGCTGCTGGGTGACTTTCCCCTCTAAGGGGTCTGGGATGAATGCCATCAATAAAAGATGAGGCATATGCTGCGTCTCTCTGAGCCTATTGGGTGATTTTCAAGCAGAATCACAGGAGCGGTCCTCAGAGCGGTCCTTTTATGAAGGCACTAGGAGATTGACAGATCAACCACACTGCTTTACTGCAGACTCAAATGACACTTATGTTATAAACAGAACAATCCAGTGTGAAGAAGAACATGGTGTTGCGAGTCTGATTTAGGGTGGGTGAGATGGCCAAACGCTATACGTAGTTACATTATTATATCACAGGATCTAGTCATGTTTGCTGAATTCAATGCAATTTATCAATAAATAGTTGAATTCAATTGACTATCCTACAAAAACTCATTAATGCTTGGTTAGTTAATGTGTATGAATTGTAGTATAGCCAGTTGCATTAAATTAAAGGTCCCATATTGTCTAAGTTGAAATTCCTGGCTTTTTTTCACGATAACTGAGGTCTAGGTGCTATTTAACTACATATACATTTCAAAACAGTCAGTCCACAGTAAAATGCACACGGCCTGCATAAAGTAGCAATGATTGTGCACGAACTGTTGTGACTTCCGTAAAAAGTTGACGTCAGAACTACAGTCATTATTGTTCCATCCACAATAAATCACAACAATGTACATACAATTGCAAATGATTATATATAAATCAACAGTTTGTTGTTTTACACACATGCACAGACATTTTTCCATACACGACATCGTAAGATGCAAGAAACATATGGCAAGAAATCTGTAGACTCGTCCATAACAACAAAAGACAATACTTTATTGAACCTTTTCGAGCATTTTTTATGAATGTTTCTGTCCAGTCTGCTTATTTTATCGCGTTTAACCACAGCTGTCATCGTTTGTTTGTCTGGCAGTGGCAGCAGATATGTGATCTAATTTCTAATTTGAGGCTGTATTACGTCGATTCATGCACCCAACATCACAAGATTGGGAAGTCGTGGCCTAAAGGTTAGAGAGTCGGACTCCCAATCGAAAGGTTGTGAGTTCGAGTCCCGGGCTGGCAGGAATTGTGGGTGGGGGGAGTGCATGTACAGTTCTCTCTCCACCTTCAATACCACGACTTAGGTGCCCTTGAGCAAGGCATCGAACCCCCAACTGCTCCCCGGGCGCTGCAGCATAAATGGCTGCCCACTGCTCTGGGTGTGTGCTCACAGTGTGTGTGTGTGTGTTCACTGCTCTGTGTGTGTGCACTTCGGATGGGTTAAACGCAGAGCACAAATTCCGAGTATGGGTCACCATACTTGGCTGAATGTCACTTCACTTTCAAGATGATATTTTAAGCTCCTTACGTAGCCGAATCTGCACTGGTTTGAGTGGGCCGCCTCCAGTTTCCCCTTTGTTTTGATGCCTCCAACTTGCACTGTGACGTCGGCTGACCCTAGTTGCCTGTGATTGGGCTGGGCGTGCGTCACTCAGAAAACAACAGGCCAATCAGAAGAGAGGCTCATGAATATTAATTAGACAGGCTAAAATCGACCTCTTCTTAGCAGACCTCCTGAGAAAGGAGCTGTAAAAATAAAACGAGATGGTTTTTGGTAATTACACTGCAAATATATATTCTTAAGGATATCAAAACCTAAAATAAAAATCCAGAAAAGTGTAAAATATGGGACCTTTAAATAGCACACGAAAGGTGCATTGTTTTGTTTTATTATTATAATTTTTGCATTTTCATTTCATTTTTCAAAACAAACTTAAAATGCAAGGTGCTTCATATCATTTGATTATTATTTATTTTTTTATATTTGGTTTTTGTTTGGATTTGAAACCTTAAATTAGTGCAAAAACAGCTTCACATTATGAAACAATTGGAAACTACGAATCTACATTAGAAACGTTGTGAAGCACATCAGTTTTAAATTAATGTGACACTCTGCAACTCTGAACCACTAAACACTGCTTTTTGTTTTGCAAAATACTCCTCAATAACAAGTTCTTCCTCTTGATTTATTTAGGACACATCCCGCTTTGAATTTCTGTGCACTCTATATTTGTTCTTTGCAGTCACATGTAAATTGACTAAAGCAGTCCAGCCAGCAAATCATCATGTAAAGGGTGTAGAAAAGTATTCAAAAGTGTGTGGTCGTTTTGTATGTATCATTTTCCCACCCGGCTCAAACTCTAAGAACAAGCTCTAAGAATATTAGAGATGGATTGTTTCAAAGGACCACAAGGTTTGTTTTGGTGCATCACTGTAGCAGAAGCACAGAATGATCCAGTTACTGAACCACGCATGGTGACTGGATGAAAGACCACTGATGTGACTTTGAAGTCTCAGTTTCCTCCTCCGAGCCCTTCATCAAACTTCCTCCCACTAATGTGCGTGCAAAGCACACACACACACACACACACACACACAGACTCCTTAGGAAAAACATGGCCATTTTGTTTCCTAATTAGAATCTGATTATTAAAGAATAAAAAGAAGGACTCAACTATACAAATATCTGTGCTTTCCCTGCCTATATATATATATATGCATTTGTATACATTGATATGCATTTACATTATTTAATTATCTTCTTAATAAATAGTTATGTAGTGCTATATAACTTTGTAATAACTTAATATATATATAGATATAGATAGATAGATAGATAGATAGATAGATAGATAGATAGATAGATAGATAGATAGATAGATAGATGTTTGTTATTACCAAAAATACATAAGAATATGTTGCTTGCCAGTGAAAATATTGATATATATGCATGTTTATTTATTTTTTTATTGATTTTATTTTTTTATGTATGTATATATATATATATATATATATATATATATATATATATATATATATATATATATATATATATATATATATATATATATATGACATCATGCTTCTTTTTTTCATTTATTTTATTTTTATTATATATACTGTATGTATTTATTTTACTTAAAACCTAGTTGCTAAATAAGTACATTTAAATAAGTACAATTTTTTTTTTTTTTCAAGGCAACAGAGTTACCTTTACATGCATTCATCGACTCATGATCTTATTTTTTAGTCTTGAGAAATCTAAAGTCTTCACATCCAATTGTAAGCATGTGGAGTAGTTGGGAGTGACCTAATGTGTCACATTTATTGGGACAATACTATTGAATGCGTAGGCCAATGTCTTTGCTTCTTTTAGAAATCAGCTTTTGATGTTTGCATCACTGCAAATAACATTTCAAATCTCAGACTGCATGTCTTGTGATGTTCACAGGTTTGTCCTCAAAGGAACTGAATCAGCGTCTTTAATTAGAAAGCTGCTGCGGTTTAAAGAAAACGGCTCAGTTCATGCATGGCTGTGACTGAGGCTCTGGATTAGTGTTGGGCTTTTTCAGTGGTGTGATCTTCTAACCCTTCACTAGATTTATCTTAATCTCATCCTGATGCCTATAGCGATTTGTCCTTTAACCTTTGGGATGTAACCTTTTCCAGGTCACTTCCCTGGGAACGATATGAGGTCAGAGATATCGATGTCATAACACGAGCTTATGGAGCTTTGAGAATCAAATAAAATGACCATGAAACCTCAGATCATTGTGCTGAGTCCATCCTCCATTCATTGGCTTCAGACTACTGCTGATGTAATTCTCTAAGGGCTGCTCGGGAATATAGTTTTATATGATTCAATATTTTCAAGCATTTTGATGAAATTCTGCATCTTGATATTGTTGTATTCCCTCAAACTGCATGCTTAAAAATGATTTTTTTATGTACTTCTTTACTTATTTATTTCAGCCATCATTAGTCAAACAGTCACTATTGGCAAATAGATTGAAATTGAAATGACTAATATCAGCAAAATACAGCTAATACACTCTGAGAATCTCTTTAATAGATGTGCAAGCCGTTAAATTAAAAGTGCAGTTTAATTTGAAGAAATTGTGACACAAATATACGTCTATTTTACAGTAGAATGTATGTCTTACTACTAATTGTACTAATAACATTATTGTTAAAACTTTATTTTCAAGGAATAATAAAAAACGCATTTCATGGTCCTATTTAAAAAAAATTATAATTATAAATTAAACTAATATTAATTATTAAAAATGGATTTTATTGAAGAGTTAAAATTTGTATTAAACCATTCAAATGTAATCCAGAACAATTTAAGAGAAAACACAGTATTCTGTGAAAAATAAAACAGAATTTGAGAACAAAAAAAATGTATGTCATAGGGCCCAAAAAATTAGATTTTTTTTTTACTAGTTTAATAAATTGCTGTTAACTGGTATAAGTTTCATGATTTCAATCAATTAGACATGCTTTTTAATGAATACATGTTACTTTTAACATTAAGACAGAGTCCAGAAAAAAAATTTAATCCAGAAAAAAACGTAAAACAGTAGAGCCCTATAAATTCAATATAGATGTGGATTATCAATAAATCCAGCCAATATACTTACATAATAAATACATAAATATATCAATTATTTAAACATAATAAATAGCATAATAAATATTTTATATCTGTCTATCTATCTGTCTGTCTGTCTGTCATTTTATATTTTTAGAAAGACAGGTAGAAAGCTTCTACCAATGCTTTACTGAATGTATCAAAAATATCATGATAACTATGCTTATGAATTTCTGTTGGGAGGATTTTACTCCCAAAAAACAAAACAAAACAAAACAAAAAATAAAACACTTAAAGTAAGCACATGTAAGTCATATTCATTGAAATCAGAGGATATGGCTTTCAAGACCCTTTCACCTTTGCTCATATCCAGTCTAGAACAGATTAAAGAATATGTCCTTAAGGAAACGCTGTCTATCCGTAAATGAGCCAAAACCAGGGAGGAAAAATTCCTCAAACATTTTTCAATGGTCACTGTACACTGTGTCCTAACCAGACGTGGTGCAATAATGAGACGATATAAAAACTAACTCTTCCTGGTTCATCTGAGTTTGTCTCTTGTCCTGTCACTCATCACATCTTGTTATTTTCCTGGTTGTGTTGTCATCCAATGTCAAATTTGTAAATTACTTTATCATGCTGTTTCCTAAAAACTGTGATTTGACTAGTTGCACAATTGTATCTGATTGCAAATTGCCATGCTTGTGTCCATCTATATCTTAATGCATTTTTTGAGTAAATAAAAATGACTGACTGGAAAAGTATGGGAGCCTATATGAATTGAATTGTAAATCTATACAGTTTTCTAAAATACCAGCACTGTTATGGTCACCAAATATTGTGCATCCCTTGTTAATCTCTACGCATTTAAATCACAAATAAGAAGTCTGTAAACACCGAGCAGAAAAGTCTGCTGATGATTGCTCACGCTGAGTGAAACGCAGCCCTGAGCTCTTACTATGGAGATCAATATGCTCCTGGTGCAGGGAAACTGGAGCTCTATAATGGGATCAAGACTGGGCTTGAAATGGCAGGTGAAACACCAGTCACATTGTTCCTCCTCTCAGGAGCGTCATTCTATCCGTCTCTCTGCCTCTTCTCCACCGTCTGGCCTCTGCAATTCAATTGTAATAGATTTTCAGTGCAAGCTAATGGAGAGGCGGCCTATTAGAACAGGTTTTTCCTCCTGATGGCCTCATAGTTTTCTGGTAAACCGGACGATGAAGCACATAAAATGAGCTATAAACGCTGTTGTGCTGTCTCTGTGGACAGCAAGATTAATGAATGGCATTTGTCAGCTTTTCATAACATGTTCGCTCTCTTACGAAACCTAGTGAGCTGCCTAAAGGAAGTCATAAGATGCCGCCTTTTGGCTAATTCTAATGCATTTCATTCAATATCTGTGTGTGGTGCATATATTTCTGTTTACAGAGCGCAACAGTCACATTCATTTCCTCCATAGGAGAATTGATTTTGAACAGTAACTTATAAATCATTAAGACAGACCTACTGTGAGCTATGAGGTTGTTAATCGATGCTATATGCTTTTTTCGAAGCCATCAGCCACGTTATTTCAACTTATTTTTAAAACAATGGTATTTAACATCAGAATTCCTGGTGAAAAACTACATTACCCATGATTCTGCAGAGAAATCTCCATCGAAAAAAAAAAATCGCACTTTAGTTCACACTAAACACTCAAACCTCTATGTGTTTGTATTTATTTTGTTTAATATATATAATATCTCTAATATATATCATTTTAAAAATGTGCAGTTAAACAGAAGCATCTGTAAAACGTTTATTTTATAAATGTGTAAATATATATGTATATATAAATATGTATGTGTATAAATATGTATAGAGAAAGAGAGAAATCAATGTGTATTTAAAGAGAAACATTTGCAAAGAAAATATTATAAATGTATAAAATTATTTACTTATTAATATAACTTGTATAAATAAAAAGTTTAATTTAATTTAAAAAAAAGTTTTAATTTTAATTTAGATTTCTTATGAATAATTTTTAAGTGTGTGCATATTTGTGTGTATATATATATATATATATAGAGAGAGAGAGAGAGAGAGAGAGAGAGAGAGAGAGAGAGAGAGAGATAGAGAGAGAGAGAGAATGATGTTTATAGTTGCTATCAAAAAGTTCACAGTCTTTCTCTCTGATTTTCAAGCACTTTTTTGCTCCAAATCAAAGTTTGTAATGTTGTGAATCTCATCGTAGCTGGTTGGTTTGGATCACGGCCTGTCAAACTCTTTAACAAAGTCTTTTTAAAAATCCCCGTGAGAAAACTACTTCAGGAACCAAGATGCTGAAAGAATCTCCTGAGTGTCCCTGGAAGCTCTGCCACTTAACGCTTTCAAGCTTTTGACTGAAGCACGGCTTCCATAAGCAGCTCAGGAAGAGGACGAGGAAGATGTGAGATCCTGGTAATTGATTAATATTAGGTCAATTGGTGCAAACTCTTCATCCCCCAGAAGAATCGGAGTGTGATGTCACTGTGGCCCCGGAGAGACTTGCACAGGCTTTAAGAGTCATCTTCTGTAATTGGATTTCAAATCTCATGAACTCATTCCCATTTGGTTATTAATTGAAAGTGCTTAATGACCCTTTTATCTTTTCTTGCCATCGGTGGCTGTGACTCGTGAGGTGGTATTGGTGCCTGTGCTGTAAGGTCAAAGGTCATGTTTCCGTTCACGTGTGCCTTACAGCATTCCACTGCAGTTTTTATAACCTCCTCATAAATCAGTCACATTTCCCCCCAAGGACTTCTTTCCCCGCTCTGTTCTCTCCAGAGACGCCTTCTCCTGCATTGCAAGTGGTTTTAGTTTCAGTTAGATTATAACCATGGTACAAATATGGTAATGTTCTGGCCCATTTATATCTGTGTTTTAAAATTCTTAACGCATCTTTGTTTGTTCTTGTTGTAGATATGGAAAAATCGTATCAACCAAGGCCATCTTAGACAAAACCACGAACAAATGCAAAGGTACGTACGTTTATGTTCTGCGCTCTGATTTATGTGGCTCAGAATCTGTGAAGTTTAGACTTTTGCCCTAAGATAGGATGTCAATGCTTGGTTCAGAAAATTCAGAATCATCACATTGTATGGTTGTGCCCAGCTTTTTATTAAAACAGATCCTGAAAATGGCTTTTATGGCCATTATGATATAATGAGATAATGAAAGAACGCAGCTGATTTTGTATAAATCCTACTCATTTTCTACATGGAGAAACCGATTTTAAATAATATTGTTTTATAGAAAAGAATGTGTCTGTTATCCGTACATGTCATTACTTTTAGAAAAAATCTAAATAAAAAAATAAAAATCATAAAAATATTCCAGATCCAAGGCAGCAAATTTCTTTTTTTTTTTTTTTTGCCAGCCGTACCTATATATATAGTTCAGCTCATGGTGTAGTCATGTATTAACATAGCATAGAAGTGATTTTTGTATGATTTGTGTGTACTGTACAGTGTATATTTATTATGTATAAATACAAACAAATGCATGTATATATTTAAGAAAAATGTTTTTTATATTAAACATATAATATAAAATATATAATATAAATATATAAATGCATTTACTTGTAAATATTTTCAAAATATAGAATGTATGTGTGTGTGTTTATATATAAATAATAAATATACACAGTACACATACATATATTATGTAAACAAAAACATCCATTTATTTTGGATGCAATTAATTACGATTAATCGTTTGACAGCACTAGTAGCCAGTTAGATTCAAGATTAGATTCAAGACTAAAATACATTAAGGTGTGTTTTCGACACTTTAATAAAAACATATTAAAAACATAATATATTACGTTTCAGTGTTGCCTTGTTTTATATTTATGGGAGCTTGTTTTCACCAAGGGATAAAAATGGCAGTTGTAACTTTTTTTCTTGCAAATCTGAGAGGAAAAAAAAATCTGAATTGTAAGATATAAACTTACAGTGGTGATTTTGTAACTTGCAATTGAGAAGATTTAAACTTTAAATTATTAGAATAAAAATAAAATAAAATTTAAACTCAGAATTACAAGAATAAAAAGTCAGATCTTGTGAGATTTAAAGTCAGAATTGTGAGAACCAAAGTCAGAATTGTGAGATTTAAACTCAGAATTATGAGAACCAAAGTCAGAATTGTGAGATTTAAACTAAGAATTATGAGAACCAAAGTCAGAATTGTGAGATTTAAACTAAGAATTATGAGAACCAAAGTCAGAATTGTGAGAACCAAAGTCAGAATTGTGAGATTTAAACTAAGAATTATGAGAACCAAAGTCAGAATTGTGAGAATCAAAGTCAGAATTGTGAGATTTAAACTCAGAATTATGAGAACCAAAGTCAGAATTGTGAGATTTAAACTAAAAATTATGAGAACCAAAGTCAGAATTGTGAGATTTAAACTAAGAATTGTGAGAACCAAAGTCAGAATTGTGAGATTTAAACTAAGAATTATGAGAACCAAAGTCAGAATTGTGAGAACCAAAGTCAGAATTGTGAGATTTAAACTAAAAATTATGAGAACCAAAGTCAGAATTGTGAGAACCAAAGTCAGAATTGTGAGATTTAAACTCAGAATTATGAGAACCAAAGTCAGAATTGTGAGATTTAAACTAAAAATTATGAGAACCAAAGTCAGAATTGTGAGATTTAAACTAAGAATTATGAGAACCAAAGTCAGAATTGTCAGACTTAAACTAAGAATTATGAGAACCAAAGTCAGAATTGTGAGAACCAAAGTCAGAATTGTGAGATTTAAACTAAGAATTATGAGAACCAAAGTCAGAATTGTGAGAATCAAAGTCAGAATTGTGAGAACCAAAGTCAGAATTGTGAGATTTAAACTCAGAATTATGAGAACCAAAGTCAGAATTGTGAGAACCAAAGTCAGAATTGTGAGATTTAAACTAAGAATTATGAGAACCAAAGTCAGAATTGTGAGATTTAAACTCAGAATTATGAGAACCAAAGTCAGAATTGTGAGAACCAAAGTCAGAATTGTGAGATTTAAACTAAGAATTATGAGAACCAAAGTCAGAATTGTGAGATTTAAACTCAGAATTATGAGAACCAAAGTCAGAATTGTGAGATTTAAACTAAGAATTATGAGAACCAAAGTCAGAATTGTGAGATTTAAACTCAGAATTATGAGAACCAAAGTCAGAATTGTGAGAACCAAAGTCAGAATTGTGAGATTTAAACTAAGAATTATGAGAACCAAAGTCAGAATTGTGAGATTTAAACTCAGAATTATGAGAACCAAAATCAGAATTGTGAGAACCAAAGTCAGAATTGTGAGATTTAAACTAAGAATTATGAGAACCAAAGTCAGAATTGTGAGATTTAAACTCAGAATTATGAGAACCAAAGTCAGAATTGTGAGAACCAAAGTCAGAATTGTGAGATTTAAACTCAGAATTATGAGAACCAAACTCAGAATTGTGAGATTTAAACTAAAAATTATGAGAACCAAAGTCAGAATTGTGAGATTTAAACTAAGAATTATGAGAACCAAAGTCAGAATTGTGAGATTTAAACTAAGAATTATGAGAACCAAAGTCAGAATTGTGAGAACCAAAGTCAGAATTGTGAGATTTAAACTAAGAATTATGAGAACCAAAGTCAGAATTGTGAGAATCAAAGTCAGAATTGTGAGAACCAAAGTCAGAATTGTGAGATTTAAACTAAGAATTATGAGAACCAAAGTCAGAATTGTGAGATTTAAACTAAGAATTATGAGAACCAAAGTCAGAATTGTGAGAACCAAAGTCAGAATTGTGAGATTTAAACTAAGAATTATGAGAACCAAAGTCAGAATTGTGAGATTTAAACTAAGAATTATGAGAACCAAAGTCAGAATTGTGAGAACCAAAGTCAGAATTGTGAGAACCAAAGTCAGAATTGTGAGAACCAAAGTCAGAATTGTGAGATTTAAACTAAGAATTATGAGAACCAAAGTCAGAATTGTGAGAACCAAAGTCAGAATTGTGAGATTTAAACTCAGAATTATGAGAACCAAAGTCAGAATTGTGAGAACAAAAGGCAGAATTGTGAGAACCAAAGTCAGAATTGTGAGATTTAAACTAAGAATTATGAGAACCAAAGTCAGAATTGTGAGATTTAAACTCAGAAGTATGAGAACCAAAGTCAGAATTGTGAGATTTAAACTCAGAATTATGAGAACCAAAGTCAGAATTGTGAGATTTAAACTAAGAATTATGAGAACCAAAGTCAGAATTGGGAGATTTAAACTAAGAATTATGAGAACCAAAGTCAGAATTGTGAAATTTAAACTAAGAATTATGAGAACCAAAGTCAGAATTGTGAAATTTAAACTCAGAATTATGAGAACCAAAGTCAGAATTGTGAGAATCAAAGTCAGAATTATGAGAACCAAAGTCAGAATTGTGAGATTTAAACTAAGAATTATGAGAACCAAAGTCAGAATTGTGAGAACCAAAGTCAGAATTGTGAGAACCAAAGTCAGAATTGTGAGAACCAAAGTCAGAATTGTGAGAACCAAAGTCAGAATTATGAGAACCAAAGTCAGAATTGTGAGAACCAAAGTCAGAATTGTGAGATTTAAACTCAGAATTCTGAGAACCAAAGTCAGAATTGTGAAATTTAAACTCAGAATTATGAGAACCAAAGTCAGAATTGTGAGATTTAAAGTCAGAATTATAAGAACCTAAGTCAGATCTTGTGAGATTTAAACTAAGAATTGTGAGAACCAAAGTCAGAATTGTGAGAACCAAAGTCAGAATTGTGAGAACCAAAGTCAGAATTATGAGAACCAAAGTCAGAATTGTGAGATTTAAACTCAGAATTCTGAGAACCAAAGTCAGAATTGTGAAATTTAAACTCAGAATTATGAGAACCAAAGTCAGAATTAGGTTCTTATAATTCTGACTTTAAATCTCACAATTCTGACTTTGGTTCTTATAATTCTGACTTTAAATCTCACAAGTCAGATCTTGTGAGATTTAAACTAAGAATTATGAGAACCAAAGTCAGAATTGTGAGAACCAAAGTCAGAATTGTGAGAACCAAAGTCAGAATTGTGAGATTTAAACTCAGAATTATGAAAACCAAAGTCAGAATTGTGAGATTCAAAATTAGAATTACAAGAATGAAAGTCAGAATTGCGAGACAAAAAAATGTCAATATTTTTAATTGTGGCAGAAACAGGCTTCCATACATTCCTATCAAAAGCATTGCAATATATTACATGAGTGCGTGCAAATACGAGTTTCTCATCTGTAAGCACACTTATGTGTTGTTTGAGTGTTTATGCATGCATTGGTGTGTGTGTATGTGTGTGTGTGTTTGCACGCACTACTTTGCGTCATTGTGCAGCTATGCTGGCGTGGGTGTATCAGGCCTCTGGGTTTGTTCCAGGTCACTGTAGCCCAGGATCTGGCTCCGTTCCTGGTTTGGCACCTCGAGGGCACGACTGCCCCAGAGCTTGTGGTTTAGTCACAGCGCTGTGAATTATTTATGTGCTGAGTAATTTCAGTCAGGCCCCTGTCAACCCAGCCGAATTTAAAGAAGGCGGATGGAAAATATTAACCCAGAGTATCACGGTGATGCACAAATGCAAATGATCTAAATGTCACTGAGCGACTGACCCAACCCATAGTTTAACCAGCAGAGCCTTTCACTTTCACATTAAACTGTTCAACACTAAGCTGGGCGATACTGTATATATTGTATAGTTACGACATGATTTTGCCGGAAATGTAAAAATAAGTTTTTTATTTGACTAATGATTCTAGTTTAGACTAGTTTTACAGTTTACATTGGTTGAGTTTGGTTAACAATGTCAATAAATACTTAAAATAATAGTAGAAATAATAGCTAAATACATTAAAAGAATGTTTGCATTTTTGTTTTTGACTATCATATTTAATACATCAGGCTTTTATGGCTCATATAGTATGATATTAAGAATATGGAGGAAAAAACACCTACATTTCAATCAGAGACCCAAACTGAGCAAAAACATGCAATTTGTTGCAGATGCTGATATTTATATGGACTAAAGTTAAGATGAAACCCTGATGCTTGTTATGTAAATCAGTGAGATCTTTATAACAGTACAGCAGACACTTGCATATAGTATTAATAAAGTACTTGTCATAACGATTGAAAGATAAATAAACATTCCTCAAAAGCCTAAAGATCATATTTGATACTCACATTTGAATAGAATTTTTCTAAAAAAAAAAGATGGGTAATCAAGTCAAAAATTACTTCAGTTAAGCAAGTGTTCATCTTGAAATGTTACTAACGATATGAAACGTTATTCTTACGTTAACTTAATAAAAATCATTAAAGATTTAAATAAAAAAAGACATGTGAAGCACAAGTCAATCAGACCTCAGATCATTTAGGGGCCTTAGAAATTCGTTATACGATAGGATTCATAGGGTTAATTTTCCAAAGTGTCCATTTCAGTGAATCAGTTTAAAACTGATTCAATGAATCACTCAACAGCACTCTCCGTGTTTCATATATTAAAATGCTTTAGTAAAAATGTGTGGGAAAATGTTCCTTTCTGTATATTGTTATATTGATAAATATAAATGTGTGATGGTTCCACTCTCAGAGCAAATCCATATACGGTATATTATCAAAAGACTATAATTATTTTTTGTGCGGATGGATCCTAGCTGTGTTTAGTGAGTGTTTCTTTGTCACATATATTTCAGCTTTTACTCAGGATGAGCTGCGTTTGTGGTTTGACCTGTTGGCTGATTAAATATAGCAGGTTACAGCAGAGGAGTGTGAAGGGTGGAGCTGAACGCAAGGACTTATCTTGGATCCACTTCCTCATGTCCATTTATTTGTTCTCATTAGAGGAAGCAAACACTGATAGTGCAGCACTTCTCTAACTCCTGGCTCTCTGATATATGACTCACAGCACACTTACTGAGATGCTTTCTACAAGCAGAGCTTTGCTTCCTCCTGTGGCCATTAAAGTGTTCGTGTCCGCTGGCGATTTGTGCCTCAAAAAAACATCAGTGTATCCATTAGATGCTGTCATTTCAGATCATCTGAGCCATGCATTTTTTTTTTTTTTTTTTTTTAATTATGTAATTTGTTGTTGCGTGAAGTTTCTTTATATTTTCTAAGGGTGCTTCGATTGGGATTTTTGAGTTGATCACCGATCACAGAAGCAGTGTCTGCCGATATGATCACAGATACCGATCTCTTTGAAGTCGTCTTTTCGTCGTGTAGAATTATTTATGGTAATGTTCCAGTCGGGATTTTTACAGACATTCATTCAGTGCCTGAATTTCATTTTTGAAAATAGGGGGAATTCCCTTCTTAGGTGATTCTTGTGAGATATATATATATGTGTATATATATATATATATATATATATATATATGATTCTCACCTAAATGTTTGATAATGCAGTGCATTTTTGTTTTAACAATGGGACAATTGTTGCACTATAGCTTACACACAGCACAAGCCTGATTTTGTGAGCCGAATGTGAGGTGGCCTTATGTGTGCGAGCTCTGAGTGTGCATAAGCGCACTGTTTAAACACTGGCAAGGCTTAAAAAGAAATGCAAATTATAAACTTTAGTGACGTTGCAACACTGCCTCGATTGAGCAAGTGATAATTCCTGTGTCAACTGTGCACCATCCAGCTCGGTTATAGTGCAGACGCAATGTGCGCATTTTAAGAGGGATTTTATTTTATTTTATTTTGTATGAATCACCACTGAGAATAAACAGGAAAAAATATGCAAAAGAGTATGTAACGCAAAAAAGTATGCAAAATAATGTGAATATTTAATAATTAATAATTAATTAATGATTAATAATAAATATAACATTATTATTATTATTAGTAGTAGTAGTAGTAGTTATTAACTAGTACACCGTAATACACCTTCTTTCTTTAGGTCAAAACTGTGTGCCGTCTCTTTAAAGCTGTATCACAGCTCATGTTGTGCTTGTCTTTCTCTCAGGTTATGGCTTTGTAGACTTTGACAGCCCTGCTGCTGCTCAGAAAGCCGTCAGCGCTCTGAAGACCAGCGGAGTTCAGGCACAGATGGCAAAGGTAAGAACACACCTGTTTCTCCTGTCACCTGCAGCGAGATCCGTCTGACACGCTTCACAAGTCATGTGACGTCAACAGACTGTGATGTCAGAGGCAGATGCCTGAGAGTGTGAGGAGGACATACCTGTACAGGTGCAGCATCCAGACGAGCCGGCCGACCGGTTGAAAGACAAACAGGAGAAGTCAGGAACATGTCCAGATCACATTTCACCACTAAAATTAACAGCCAGCAAATTATATAGAAATTATGTTTTTCTATAAAGTAAATGAAGACCATCTTCTAGATTTTTAAGATAGTGATGCATTACAGGGAATTCTTAAAAAAAATATTCATCCCATTCATCTCTATTGCGAATAATAGGAATTATTTTTGTTTTAAACGGAATCATTTTGGTAGAATTTGGGATAAAATCCACTCAGATGTAATGAAAATAATATCATAATGCACAATTACTTTTATTTTACAATTATGTTGCAATAATGCACAATTATAATTTCTTATTCTGGCATTAAAATTATATTAGAAATTATTCATTCTATAAAGAAAATTGTGATCAACAAGATATTTTGCATTGACATTTTTCTGGCAATGAAACACATTTTCAACCAAATTTTTATTATTGCAAACACATAAAAATAAAAATAAAAAGTTGAATTTTATATGTATTTTTTGTTCAACCGTTAATTTAGGCTGATTTTCATAACCAAAAAATAAATGTTTCAATTACATAAATTATTAAGCTCATTAGTAATAATTGATTTTAAATCTCTCTAATGAATCATTTTAAAACACCTGTAATTGTTTTTGTAGAATTTGAGAAAATGCACTCTGTTATAATGAAAATAATATCATGAACAATGAACGCATAAAAGGCAGAGCATTGCATTTGTGTTGCATTGCAGTTGTGTAGTATACATTACTGCGCTGAAGAAAGGGAAGTAAATAATCGGAGGTTGTCATGGTGAATGCTTGTCTGTCTGAAGCCTATAAAGCCTCAGTCAGGGTGTGTCTCATTGCTCTCACTCGTTCACATGAATCAGGGACTCTCAAATCTAGTGAGCATTTTAACGGTCCTCACGCCTTCTTGCCCCAGTTCTTTTCCATTTAAATTACATTTTTTTAGTTTACACGAGCCTGGAGTTTAATCCTGGAGTTTTTTATGTTGAAGAAATGCAAAGACAAGTCATATTGACTTTAGATATTGAGGTTTAAGGTTGTTGTTAAAGTTAAAACTAAAACCATAAAAAATGTGTTGCTTGAAACTATCAAATATATAAAAAACGTTGTTGTTTTTCAGCTAGTTGCCAAGACATGTCATTTTTATGTCTGGAAATAACCATTTATGAGCAGAGTTATGTTCTTTAATAAGGCTCTGTCTCAAATAAATAGTTCACCTATAAAATGAAAGTTTTGTCTTTCTCCCTGCACATTGCATTAGAAATGGAGTTGCTCGGGCAAGAGTCATGCATTTGTCATGCTCTCGTTCTGACGCATACTTCTTGGCTTGTTGTCCTTGCATGTATCTTCCTTTCACCTTGTTTATGGTATAAGAACAGTTGGTTAGACATTAATATCTCAGACAGGAAGCCTCTGGAGTAACCTGGTGACATAGCACTGTGTCTGAACCCTGCACTCTGGCTTTGTTTGCAATGGAAAACTGCATTTTAGATCTGATTTTGTTGAAAAACTTTTTCAAAATTGCTGAGATGTAGATGAGTTTGTTTCTTCATCAGTACAGATTTGGAGAAATCACTTGCTCACCAGTGAATGCTCTGCAGTGAATGGGTGGATTGATAAAACCTTTGAAATGTTTTTGTATCCATCTCCTGACTTGTGCATGTCCGCAACTTTATCCCGGAGATCTTTTGATTGTTTGCTTCAGTTGCACTACCAAGGACTGAAATGCTCCAGGAAAGTTATTTTTATGCTGAGCTGATCAAAATGGGTAGAGCTGATCACAGTTGAAACTCAAATGGCTTTGTGTGCCATTTAGAAGGTGAATTAGTTATTTTTAGGAGGGGAGATGATCTCTTTTTCATGTTGCACTGAGTAAATACAGCTGGATAGAACAAAAACTGTCTTTCTTCATTTCAGGCTGCAAAGCAACAAAATGTGATTATTTTAAAGGGGGACGATTTTTTTTCTTTGGCCACTGTATATACTGCAGGAAAAGTAAGATTAGGATGCTATTCTGAACACAGTATTCTTACACTCTCACACATGCCCATGCATTCTCGTTCACACATATGCACTTCGTTTTTTTCTCCTACTTTCTCTCGTACCATCTGTGTCTGACACACACTTACTCCACACATACATATTGAGTGCTTTTTTCTGTCACATGGTTTGTGTTGAGTAAATTGTTAGCAGGTGACACACATGCAAGCCCACACACAGTGTTTGCTGCACTGCTATTCCAGTTCATACTAGTCTAGTGCGATATTTCAGACTTGGTTTTTTGAAGATTCACTGATTTATATTGTGTTAGGGTTACTGATGTGATCAGCTGATAGGGATGTGTATGTGTGAGATTGATGGAAAGGGAAAAGCACCTCTTTCCTCAGCCTCTGTACACTGATATCAGCAGAAAGCTCTTAATGTCTGAGAGATGTAATGTATGTAGAGATGTAATTCAGCATTGCGTGCCTCATTGTCAGAACGTTCCAGCGCTGAGCTGATTTCCATGTCCTGTAATCCTTTTCCATAGCTCTGTCCTGTAATCTGAGACCCGATGCACCAGCCCCGCTTAATTTAGCCCAGGTGTAGCATGTTTTTGTTTTTTAATTATTCTTTTTAGAGCACATTTTGGAATAATAGTCATAAAAATGTCATAATAATAACACAATTTTGGAAATTATGCACACTTGGAACAACCTATATCTTTATATCTTGAAAAAAAAATTAACTGAGATAAAATATTTAAAAACGAATTTAATTGAAACTAAATTTAATTGAAACTTAATTTAAGCTAAATGTCCTGGGTATTTCTCATTTTAGTTTAGTTTAATTTGAAGTGCTAAAATAACAAAACTAATAAAAAATAATAAAGTATATAGACATATTTAAAAATGAAGAAAACATAATAAAATTACTAGATTTTTACTCAAATTAAAGTGAAGGCAGAAAATAAAAATAAATTAATAATAACTATAATAGCATATCAACGTTACTAAAAACACTGCAGCTAATCCAGTTTATTTTAATGAGATTTATTCAGATTTATGAGGAAATTCATTGACAGTTTATATTTGTGTATTGTATATTTGAATATCAATATAATTCATGATTAAATATATGTTTATATTTTATGTATTATATATATTTGGTTGGTGCGGGAAATCTCTTCTACTCACCACGGCTGCATTTATTTGATCAAAAATACAATAAATACAGTAATATTGTAAAAAATCATTACAATTTTAAGAATTTTCAGCATCATTACTCCAGTCTTCAGTGTTACATGATCCTTCAGAAATCATCAAGAAACATGATGATTATTATCTGTATAATTAGTTGAAAACAGTTGTATTTTTCTGGAAACTGTGGAATATTTTTAATTGATTGACAGCAGCGTTTATTTGAAAAAAACAAATTTAAAATTTAGCCTTTACTAAATGCCTTTACTGTCAATTTAATGCATCCCTGCATTTAATGCATTTTTAAAATACAATTCAGCATATTTTATTCAAGTATTACATATTAATTAATGCTGTTTGCTTCCAGAACCTTTTAAATAAGATTTTGCATATGGCTGCTGTAACCCGAGCCCGATGAGCCGAGGTAGCACTGGTATGTGGCTCTGATATTAGGTTTCGGTCTGGGTAAGTCTGTTTAAAGCCACGCCAGCATTTTAGTTCTCCCTCTGGAGCAAGCCAAGCACATTGTGAATTTATTTGCCTTTCAAAAACGGCCCATAAAACACCCGCTATTAGCTTCAGCGTTCGTCCTTCAGTGTTTAGTTATGGGTATTGTCATAGCACTGTCAATAGCTATTTTTTTTTAAACAGTGTTCTACGATGACTCTCCAGGATCCCCAGTGCCTATTATTACTTTAGTGATCCAATACCGCCTCTCCCTTGTCTTCTCTTTGTTCTGCTCATTTTTCCTCCAGCTCTTAGGGGTGGAGATTGAACGCAGTAGGATGTTAATGAATATTAATGTAGCGGCCCCTTTTGTCCCCGGGGAGAGTCTCTCCCTCGCTCTCTGCTCTGTTTCTCTTTCTATTTCTGCTGATGGAAGGGAAACCACGGCAGGAAATCAGTCGAGGTTTCTCCACTTGTATTGGGGGTGACCGAGAGCTGCATGCAAATGAGCCTCTCATCAATATTAATGCTCACCCTTTATTAGCTGGAGAGTCAGGAGAGGTAGATATGTTTTCACTTTAACCTCTTTTATGAATTTAATTCACCTGTTCCATGTATTTAGATATGGTCTTCATTCAAAGTTTTACTGTAACCTAGTGAGATGTCTACTTAGACAGCATTTTATCGTATTGACACAAAGCCCATTTCAAAAGGTAGGCATCATTGCAGCTGTCCCATAATGCATTAAACAATACTAGTGAAAAAAAAAAAATATATATATATATATATACACACACACACATACGTACACCCACCAACATAAATTCAGTTTTATATTTTGCAGATGTTAAGCCTAATAGTTTGTAATATTGTTTTATGTTAGACTATTATATATTAAATATATATTAAATATTCTGTATTATATGATAAATATTTGTGCTTATTATGCTAATTGCTGATTATAATAATATGCAAAAGATTCCCCAAGAAATGAAGCATAAATATACATATATGGATAAAAATGTAGTTCAGTCTTATAAAAAAATAACTTAATTGTCTAAAATGCTTATTCTACGCTATAATAAATTAGCACAGGGAAGTTTTTGGCTGCTAAGATTCTATTTGTGAGTTCCTGTGGATCTGTGGAAGTGGTAGAGCATTGCGTTAGCAGAGCAAGGTTGTGGGTTCGATTCCCAGGGAACACGTTAGGTAAACAAATGTTAGCCTGAATGCACTGGAAAAGTTGTTTTGAATAAAAGCGTTTGCTAAATGTAATGTAAACGTTTGTCCTATGTTGCACTGAGTAGCTCCGTCCACAGTCAAATCCAATTGGTCCAAAATCTAGTTCCACAAAACTGAATTTGATTGGTCAGACAGACTACTTGTCTCTTTGGGATTGTTGGGACATGTAAGAAGCCATCCATGCATGCAGCACACTAGGTTTTGTAAGCGGCCCATTATTGACTGGCAGATGTGGATGTCCACTGATTTCTGTTGTCAGGTCTCCAGGTGTTCTTCTATTAAATGATAAAGGGTTGTATAAACTATGAAAGAGCTCCGACCGTGTGTGTGTGTGTATGAATGATGTGAACGATAAGATCTGAGGTGTTTTTACAGGTGTGCTTAACCTACATGTGCTAAAAATAACAGAAATCATTCTTCTTTACACAAAAGTTCCATGTTCAATACAACTTAAGCTCATTTTGATGCTATTAATCAGTGACTTTTGCATCAGGAAACCGAATCAAATGGTAAAAGTTTCCCCGTTTTTGTTTTGTTTTTCTCTCCCGAAAGCAACAAGAGCAGGACCCCACTAACCTTTACATATCTAATCTGCCGCTGACCATGGACGAACAGGAGTTAGAGGCCATGCTGAAGCCCTTCGGACAGGTCGTCTCCACACGCATACTGCGGGACACCAACGGGGCCAGCCGAGGGGTTGGATTTGCAAGGTGAGGCTCTTGTATCTGACCCCGAATCACCAGGTCAACTCTTGTTGTCACGCTATCGTTCTTTGTGAATTCCCCTTCTATGTACCAACTATGGTTCAAGTCTGCAGCGTCCGTCAGGGAATCAGGCGTCCTGGAAAGCCCCTGGCATTCTGCCCGCCGCAACACAAACACTTCAGAGTTCCCATGATTCTTAGCGCCAGTTAGTTCCTTAAAAACATAGCTGTGCATCTGACATATCAGCACGACAAAGCTCTCTGAACATCTCTTAGCACAAGTTTTTACTTGTCGTAAATTTACTAAGTGTTATTCTCACACACTTGAATGAAAAACCCCTGACCTGGTTTATCTAATCAGATGAAGGGGTTTCGATTTTCGAAGGAGTGTCAAATATGAATGATATAACAAAAAATAATGAAAAAAAGAGTTTTTAATAAGAAACACAGAATGCATTGGCTAAACGTGACGTCTTTATGATTTTCATAGCTCTGCATATCTAAACATTGACAAAAATGTCAGTTTCTACTCTCTTTTGATGACTTATTAACCTAAGGGTTATTCCTGCTCATTTGAGTGAAAAACCCCTTAAAGGAAACTGAACTGGTTTATTTCATCTGATGAAGGCGTTTCAAGAAGTACGTTTTCATAATGACATTTTTTTTTTTTATGATAAACAAAACATATTGGCAAATCTTCTGTAGATATGGGTTTCAAAGCTCAGCATGTCTAAACATTTATGAAAATCTCAGTTTGCATGACCCTTTTGATGATATGCAATACAAATTTCTGTATTCATTTTGAAACTGATTGCAATGTATTTGTTTGCTGTTAAAATAATCCGAGCATGTTTTCCACTCTGAATGAACTGGAGCTAGATTTATGCACGGATAAAACAAAATATAGAAATTAACAGCAATATTTAACTACATATATTATTGCAAAACTTTTTAATATATAAAAATGCCTTGCAGAGGGCACATGTTAATTCACTTAAATGAACCGATTGAAACGATTCATTAAAATCAAGTTTAAATGTCAGGAAAAGAACAATAAGGGTCATGAAACTATATGACCAGCCTCAGGGTAATGCATTAAGATGAGTGCATTGTGCTTTAGTTTAGTAATGCAAAATCCCCTAGCTATTCTTCATATGACTTTAATGTTTCTCAACATTGACAGCTGGTGCAGGTGATGGGAATGATGTTTTATATCCAAACCAAGAGTGAAATGTGTATTCCTTTACTGTGTTTCTCTAGGATGGAGTCGACAGAGAAATGTGAAGCTGTCATCTCTCACTTCAATGGGAAATATCTCAAAACACCAGCTGGAGTTATGGGTAAGTGTGCATCTGCATGTTTCACAGTTACTTAATACAATTGCTCATGAAAAGATTAAAACATGTCTGCGTTCATATATTGTTTCCAAACCTGCATGACTTTTCTTTCCAAGGAGAGGTTACGTTTCTGAAGGCCACTTTTCTGCGTGTAATAGGAGTAAATGATTGAATTGTCATGACTGGGTGAACCACTACTATAATGTGTGTTTTGTTTGAGCATAAAGACTCAACGCTGCTGTGTTCGAACACATTCATTCATTCTCTGGTAATGATTCTCCTCGGATGGGGTCTAAATGGAAACAGGCTTTCGGGCATGTGGCGCAACCATTCAGTCATAACAAAACTGTGTTTGCACGAATGTAGATTTAGACTCGCTGCACGAAACGCTGAAATTACAGAGCTGGGAGGAGCTACATGGGCATGATGCAGCTTATTGATTAGTGGAGGCTCGTTTGGGGCTCAAGTGAGAGCAATGTGTGCTAATTTTCTCTTTCTGGCCTGGCGTTGCCTCTCTAAGCATTTTAATTGGTTCATTAGACTGAAATAGTCTCCACCGATTATATCAGAAAGGAAGGAAGGGGATTATATGAAGACAGCTTCCAAATTAGATGCCTGTTCTCCTAGTATTGTGGGAAAGTCATTTCAGATGGAGCCAGGAAGCCTCAGAGGGCCTTGAGATGACAGCATATAACTGGTGGAGATTTTGCTGTGGTACATAGAGTCACACGACAGTTATTTGCATGTGCAACAAAAAAAAAGAGATTAAAGTTGAAAATATATAACATCATTACACATGTTTCTTCATGCAACATTGATATTCAGTCTGGAAGAAAACAGGGGCTTTATGAAACATCAGTTCTAATGCTGTAATTATTTAAATGTTATGGCTGAAAGCCAGTAATTTAAAAGATATTGCAAATCTATCATGAAAAAGAAACATAAAATGTATTTAATAAAACAGAGTAAAAATTACTTTCAATTATGAAAACCCATTTCTGCCATAAAAGAAAAAAGTCAATTTAATTATAACAAAAAGTTAGTTATTAAATAAAAGCCATAATTATGAGATAAAAAGTAAATAATATGACAGTAATCAATATCATGGCTTTGTTAAAAAAAGTAATGTTAAAAAATAGCTAATAAGATAACAATACAATAATAAACACGTTTGGAAAAACCTACTTTGATAATTGAAAAGTTGAATGATAACATATTTTGGACATAAAAATTTAAATTTAAATTGAGATAAAAATTGTCCAAATGATGTCAGTAAATGTTATTGTAAATATGTAATGTTTAATGTAAATGATATTTGAAAGTCTAGATTTGTAAAAAACAAAAAACAAAAAAAAAACTTGAAACTAAATAAAACCAGCTTAAAATTATTTTGAAGTTTCTTCCACACAAGAAAAAAAAATCATAATTTTCGTAATTTATAAAAAGTTTAAAATTGAGATAAAATGTCAAAATTATGACATTCTTAATCATAGTTATAAGATAAAACATGCCATAATTGTCAAGAAAGGCAAAATGATGACAGTCATGATTATGAGAATTCATAGTCATAGTTCTGAGATAAAAAGTCAAAATTGGCCAAAAAAAAATCATAATTGTGACAAAAAGTCAAAATTCTGAAGAAAAAAAAAGAATTGTGGATATTACAATTTATCTCATAATTACGACTTTTTAATCTCATAATTACGGTTTACCAAAGTATGATTTTTTTTCTCATAATCACGACTGTCAAACATGTGTAATGTTATTATGAGGCAGAATAACTAACTAAAGTGCTTTCCTTTTAAGAGCAGAGTAATGTTACACTAAAATCTCCAAAAGGGTTCAATCTTTATCTGTCGTTATCATTTTAAGTCAGTGCTAGATAATGAGTCTCAAATCTTGAAATAGGCAGAAACAAATGAAAACAAACGTTGGCCATATTCACCTGATATTCTGCAGTTATATTTGTGCCTCTCTCTATCAAGATCAATTGTTTGGATTGTAAACAGTGGGTTTTATATATAATTCCAGAATGGAGTCAGAGGGGGAGGGGCTAAAAATAAGAGTAATTTGTGACGTCATCCAAAAGGAAAGTGTTTCAGAGGATGCTAAAATGTCACTCAATGAATAGCGTTCAGCAGTTTAACGAGATCTCACGTCTTTTCTGCTGTGATGGTTTTGGTTAAAGCGTTGTGTGAGCACTCATCATCACGCTGAGAGGTCATGTGTGTGTCTGTAGCCCCATCAGAACCCTTGCTGTGCAAGTTTGCGGACGGAGGCCAGAAGAAGCGTCTGAGTCAAAATAAATATGGGCAGAACGGACGAGCCTGGGCCAGAGATGGAGAGACCAGACTTGTGAGTACTGCTCTTTTGCTCTCATCACCATGTTGTGTGTCTGGATCTCTTTTGTGGACATATATCACATGGACAGCAGGGATGTGTGGGTGTGTGTGTTTATACAAGCTACACCAATACAGTCATATATGACATGAACCACAGAAGTGATACTGAGAAGTGTGTGTGTGTGTGTGTGTGTGTGTGTGTGTGTGTGTCTGTGTGTCTGTGTGTGTGTGTGTGTGTGTAAACCGTTTAGTCATTTCCCGAACCTAGTGAACTGAAATGTACCTTGACGAGTGATATCAGATGTGATACTTAGTTTTAAAAACTATAGTGCACCGATATTTCATTTCTTTTTGTTTTTTTTTTTATTTTAGTTTATTTTATTTTATTTTATTAGTACTTCAGGATTTAATCATATTTATAATAAACATTTATTTAGCTTTGTTTGACATCTTGAATGATTTGACCAATATTAATAACCTATTTCTTTTTATTTTATTTTATTATTGTTTTTCATTATTATATTCTTATTTGCTATTTATTTTTTATTTTATTTTGATCAGTACTCTTCAGGATTTAATTCATCATATTTATAATCAACATTTATTTTGCTTTGCAATGCATTGTTCATAAAGAAATCTTTCTTTCTTTCTTTCATTTTTGCACACCAGTTTTAGTATAATAAATTATTTTTATTATTTTATTGTTTTTTTATATAGGTTTTTTTTGGGGGGGGGGGTGTATTATATTTATAATCAACATCTTTTTATTTGTCTGTCATCTTTAAGTGATTTATTTTTTTTGCAATGCATTCTGTGTCTGAAATGTGTCTCATTTATAATATATAATAAGCTTTTGTATAAATTTTTTTTGTATTTAATTTTTTATTTAATTTGATTTACTTTAGGATTTATTTATTTATTCATATTTATGATCAACATTTCTTTAGCTTTGTCCGCTATCTTGAATAGATTTAGTCATTAACTAGTCCTGAAGCGCATGCAGTGATTGAAATAAATTAAATAATTACACAATTAAATTAAAATGTGTGTGTGTATGTATATTAATCACTAATCTTTGGGATTTAATTATTCGTATTTATAACCAACCTCCATGTGATTTTGTCACAATGCATTCTGGGATTGCAATATATAAAAACAAAGCATTAACAGCCTTCACACAAATCTTCCCTTAAAATAAAGGCATATACAGAGAAGGTTGTGGATGGCATGTCAGATCATTTCATTAACTCTTATATAGTTTAACGGGTTTTATCCACAGCACTCGACTGGACAGATGCGTCAGATTCTTCCACATTTTTCCACATTTTGACATCATTCAATATTTGGCTACAAACTCTAGGGGAGAGCAGTGGTGTCATTTGTTTTCAGTTTTATGCTATTTGATAAATATAGTAGCCTCAAAAAGACACTTAGGCCACACTTAATGACATAACTTCATTGCATTATCTAACAAAATATCAAAGCAAGTCTGTATCTGTGTTGAAATACCGTAGGAGCTTTTCACTTCACTTACTTTGTAACTAACACTTTTCTTCGTCATTTTTGCTCAGTGTCTTTTAGTGGATGTATGAAATCATTTAAACACTTTTGACTTCATTTTCATCCCTTCAAAAGCAGCTATAAGCTGAATTGTGTAAGAATGATGTTTTATTTCTCTCTCTTTCTGTCTCATAGACTGGAATGACACTCACATACGACCCAAACACAGCTGCTATGCAAAATGGGTACGAGACGACCAGAGTTATTGTAGTATTATTTATATTATTTATTGTATTATGTAGTATTTATTAGATTTTATTTGGATATTTTATCTTTTCATTTTTATGTTAGTTCACATTTTATTCATTTTTATGTGCTTTTTGGCATTATTATTATTATTATTATTATTATTTGTTATTTCTATTTAACTTGCATTTTATTTCTAGTTTAATAATTTTTGTACTTCTGCATTTCAAATTTTTGCTCAAGTTTTTTAGGTTATTATTTTTTGTTTGATTATTTTAATTCAGCTTTATTTTCATTAAAATTTTTGTAGTTTAAGTTTAAAATATAGTTTAATTTTAGTAATTTTAGTCATTTCATTCATTCATTCATAAAAATTTTACATTTTCCAGCTCTTAGAAACTCTTTATTATTAGATTTTATTTTATTTTATTCCGGGTCGCAGGGGCAACAGTCTAAGCAGAGACGCCCAGACTTCCCTTTCCCTAGCCACTTCTTCCAGCTCTTCCGGGGGAACCCCGAGGCGTTCCCAGGCCAGCCGGGAGACATAGTCCCTCCAGCGTGTCCTAGGTCTTCCCCGGGGCCTCCTCCCGGTGGGACGTACCTGGAACACCTCCCTGGGAAGGAGTCCAGGAGCCTTCTGAAATAGATGCCCGAGCCACCTCAGCTGGCTCCTCTCGATGTGGAGGAGCAACGGCTCTACTCTGAGCTCCTCCCAAGTGACCGAGCTTCTCACCCTATCTCTAAGGGAGCGTCCAGCCACCCTACGGAGAAAGCTCATTTCAGCCGCCTGTATCCGGGATCTTGTCCTTCACCATAGGTGAGAGTAGGAACGTAGATTGACCGGTAAATCGAGGGCTTTGCCTTACAGCTCAGCTCCTTCTTCACCACGACTGACCAGTACAGCGGCCGCATTACTGCAGAAGCTGCACCGATCCGTCTGTCAATCTCACGTTCCATCCTTCCCTCCCTCGTGAACAAGACCCCAAGATACCTGAACTCCCCCACTTGAGGCAGGAACTCTCCACCAACCTGAAGTGGGCAATCCACCCTTTTCCGACTGAGAACCATGGCCTCGGACTTGGAGGTGCTGATTCTCATCCCAGCCGCTTCACACTCGGCTGCAAACCGTCCCAGTGCACGCTGAAGGTCCTGGTCTGAGGAGGCCAACACGACAACATCATCCGCAAAAAGCAGTGACAAAATCGTATGGTCCCCAAACCGGACACTCTCCGGCCCTTGGCTGCGCCAAGAAATTCTGTCCATAAAAATTATGAACAGAACCGGTGACAAAGGGCAGCCCTGGCGGAGTCCAACATGCACCGGGAACAGGTCTGACTTACTGCCGGCAATGCGAACCAAGCTCTTGCTCCGGTCATATAGGGACCGAACAGCCCTAAGCAGGGGGCCGCCGACACCATACTCCCAGAGCACCCTCCACAGGATGCCACGAGGAACACGGTCGAATGCCTTCTCCAAATCCACAAAACACATGTGGACTGGTTCGGCAAACTCCCATGAACCCTCCAGCACCCTGGAAAGGGTATAGAGCTGGTCCAGTTTTCCACGACCGGGACGAAAACCACATTGTTCCTCCTGAATCCGAGGTTCCACTATTGGCCGAATTCTCCTCTCCAGTACCCTGGCATAGACTTTCCCGGGGAGGCTGAGAAGTCTGATCCCCCTATAGTTGGAACACACTCTCCGGTCCCCCTTCTTGAAAAGAGGGACCACCACCCCGGTCTTCCAGTCCAGAGGTACTGTCCCCAACCGCCATGCGATGTTGCAGAGGCGTGTCAGCCAAGACAGCCCCACAACATCCAGAGACTTGAGGTACTCAGGGCGGATCTCATCCACCCCCGGTGCCTTGCCACCGAGGAGCTTTTTAACTACCTCGATGACTTCAGCCGGGTGATGGACGAGTCCTCCTCCGAGTCCCAAGCCACTGCTTCCTCAACGGAACACAAGTCGGTGGGATTGAGGAGATCCTCGAAAATTCTTCCACCGCCCGACAATATCCCCAGTTGAGGTCAACAGGTACCCATCTCCATTGTAAACAGTGTTGGTAGGTCACTGCTTCCCCCTCCTGAGGCGTCGAACAGTTTGCCAGAATCTCTTCGAGGCCAACCGATAGTCTTTCTCCATGGCCTCACCGAACTCCTCCCAGGCCCGTTTTTTTGCCTCCACGACTACTCGAGCTGCAGTCCGTTTGGCCTGCCGGTACCTGTCAGCTGCCTCCAGAGTCCCACAAGCCATCCAATCCCGATAGGACTCCTTCTTCAGCTTGACGGCATCCCTTACTTGGGGATTGCCGCCTCGACAGGCACCGGAGACCTTACGGCAACAGCTCCGAGCAGCCGCAGCGACAATGGAGGTGGATAACATGGTCCACTCGGACTCAATGTCTCCAGACTCCCTCGGGATCCGGTCGAAGCTCTGCCGGAGGTAGGAGTTGAAGATCTCTCTGACAGGGGGCTCGGTCAAACGTTCCCAACAGACCCTCACAGTACGTTTGGGTCTGCTGAGTCTGTCCAGCTTCCTCCCCCACCATCGGATCCAACTCACCACCAGGTGGTGATCAGTTGACAGCTCCGCCCCTCTCTTCACCCGAGTGTCCAAGAAATATGGCCAACGGTCTGATGACATGACCACAAAGTCGATCATCGATCATTTTATCTTTATTTATGTTTTTCAGTTAATTGCCAAGGCAACCTTCCTAAATGTAATTAAAAACAAATTTATGTTTAGTTTTCTCTTTTCATTTTTCCAACTCACTGTTTTAAGGGTATTATTGCAGCAAATTTTTCCAGTAAATATAGATATATATATATATATACTTTTTTTTTTCTGTAAGCGGTCAAGGCAACAATTTTTTTAAAATTTAAAATGTGAATTTCATCAGAATAATAATATTTATAATACTGCAGGACCTGTCATACATTATTGCTTAAATATGACGTTTTTATCTTTCTACAGATTCTATCCGACTGCCTACAGTATTACAAACAGAATGATGACACAGACCCCACTTTCTCCCTACATCTCTCCTATGTCCACATACCAGGTAACACAATATATAGTTCAGATCAAACTCTACTGCTTCCAGACAGATCGAGGTCTCAGAGAATCTGTGTTTTATTATTCAGGTACAGAATCCATCCTGGGTCACCCATCAGCCCTACATCATGCAGCATCCGGTGAGTCTCGTCTCTGATTGTCCTGAGCTGTGTGTGTGTGTGGGGGAGAAATACACTTGAACTGCATCCTGACTGCTCATAGACTGAGAGTGTGGGCGACAGGGACAGAAAGTCAGAACAAACATACTGAAGCAGAAAGCACAGTAGTTTATGAGTAATCAGAATGAACAAGCTTATGCCCAATAATAAAGTTATGAAGCTGACAGAAGGGCACAGTAGGCTTGCATCCGAACAGAATGAAGAGTCTGAAGTTTGCATTTATAAAGAAATGTTTCATTTTATTTAGACACAGGTATTAATATAATAGCTGCTATACTAATTACTGTTATATTATTTTTTATTTTTTTATTTATTTATTGTAATTTTACATTTAATATATTATATTATATTTTGTTTTATTTTATTTTTATTTTAGTAGTAATATAACTGGCTATATTTATAATATTTATTTTGTTTTATTATTTTATTTATTTATTTTTAATTTTTAATTTATTTATAATATAAAATGTAATTTATGTTATTTAATAAAAAATACCATTTGTAATAACTTGTTTGTGTCAACCAGTTAGAAATTAGACAAAATTAAGTTTCTGTAATCTTAAAAAAAAAATATTTGTAACATTACTATGAAAAAGTTCTACAATATTTATTATTTTATTTAATTTTTATTATTGTCATATGTATTATGTAGTTAACTAAAACTTTAACCATTAAAAGAAAACTATTTTATAACTTTAAAAATAAAATACAATTTTAAATTGAAATCAAATGATATATTAAAAACTCCAGTCTCATTTTCAAATACTAAAGCTAAGTAAACGAAAACAAATAAAGATAAATTTATAAAAACTATATAGACATATTTTAAAAATAATGATAATAAATAAGAAAATTACAGAAATACACAGTACAATTATTAAAACTTTTACTAAAATTAAAGTGAAATCAGAAAAAATAAAAGTAAAATACACTTCAGAATATTAACAGAAACTATCATAGTGTATCAGTGATACTAAAATAACATTTCTACAAAGAAAAGACACCTAGATGTCCGTCGTTTAAATCAGTAGTTGAATTGTTTGAGAAGCAGCTTTTAGAAGCCACATTGTCTGAAGCAAACCGCTGACATTTAGTCCTTGATAAGTGACGTGTGTTTCCTTCTGAAGAGCAGCGGTTGCCATCACTGTTGTGCAGGAAACACTGGTGTGAGGTGTGTGTGTGTGTGTGTATACGTGCACTAACCCCTAATCACACCCAGATGCTAGATTACAGTGTGTGTGTGTGTGTGTGTGTGAGATCATTGATGGTAATAAGTGAAGCTGCATGAATGACTCTGTAATACAGGGAGAGTCTAAATGAGACTCTCTGTGTGTTTGTTTTTGTGTGGGTGTGTGTATGATATGTAAGTAATGTGTGTGCGATGACTGGTGTGAGTCAGTACTTATAGAGTGAGCGTCGGCGATCAGAAATGAGGAAACTGTGGAGTTAAAGGCCAGTTATGACGCTGATGGTTTAGAGATTTACAGAGTCTGACTCACAGAATAAGAAACCAGGGCTCATCACACACATCCCAGAGAGACCTGGGTGCTCCAATCACACGAAAGTGCCCTGACATGTGGGCTTCATAAGGAGTTTGTTCCTTTATTTTATTTTATTTTATTATTTCAGTTACTTGCCAAGTCAACATCTAATTTTCTATTTTCTATTTATTTTTTTATTATTTTTTTCAGTTAATTGCCACAGCGTAATTCTTTTTTACATTTTTTTTTATTTTATTATTTCAGTTAATTGCCACTGCATTTTTTATATATTTTATTATTCCAGTTACTTGCCAAGTAAACATCTAATTTCCTATTTTTAATTTTTTAATTTTTATTACATTTTATTTTCAGTTTATTGCCACTGCATATTTTTTTATATTTTTATTATATTTTATTATTCCAGTTACCTGCCAAGTAAACATCTAATTTTCCTTTTTTTAATTTTTTAATTTAATTTTATTTTATTTTCAGTTAATTACCGCAGCATCATTTTATTTATTTCTTTTCATCATTTATTATTTCAGTTACTTGCCAAGTCAACATCTCATTTTCTATTTATTTTTTATCTAATATTTACATTTTATTTCAGATTTATTTTAATTGATGACAGCAAATTTTTATATTTTAGTTAGCAATGACAACACTGAAAGAGCAGCAAATCAAAACTGCTTACACTTAAAAGTATATAGTGCACATATAGAGTAAAATAATCAATCATTATTTATACCAATTAATAACTTATTCTTTTATATTTCATTTATAATTATTTTTTTAGTTTAGTTTTTCATATACTATTTCAATTGTATTTTATTTCAGTTGTATTTCAAAGAACAAGAACAGGTTTAGTTACATTTAACAATAATACTGGAAAGCTTGAAAATACATATTGAGTAAAATAGTCAAATATTTTATTCTATTTGATTTCTGTTACTTGCCAAGGCAACATTTCAAAGTAAAAAAAAAATGTATCTGATGAAAAAATTTAAATAATAGCTTAATTTCAGTTTTTTAGTTAACAGTATTATCCGTGGAAAATACATTCACATTATTTAGAACCAGTTAAGAAAAGAAGGGTATGTGTGTGCCTTTCTTGCTTTTACTTCCTAAATGAATAAATGTACTGTAACTGTCCCATTGTGTCATAGGGAGCAGTGTTATCACCCTCTATAGATCACTCCATGTCTCTGCAGCCCGCGTCCATGATGAATCCTCTCACTCAGCAGATGGGTCACCTCTCTCTGGGCAGCGCAGGAACGGTGAGCAAAACCAACACTTGAGTGCTTACATATGTGTTGTCTTGTTTCTTCAAGATCCGCAAAATAATTCCACAGCTGTTGAAACCTGTGAATGCAGACAGAATGCAATAGCGTGTGCATACTGCAGTATACACTGCATACTGCTTACCACTGCAGAACAGTATGCACTGTGAAATATAAATATAGGATAAATATATCAAACATAAGTTGTTATATTGGTGTCACATGACCTCATCACATTGCATGTGAATTGCAGTTAAATAAAAAGTTCCTAATTTCCTAACATTTGGCAACCCAAACAATGAATTGAAATTAAAATACACATGATATTACTTTTGTCATTACATTTATAAAAGGTCAAGTGCATTGAGTCAAGTGAGTGCATTGCATTGTTGGATAGTTTTTCTATGCAGTGTGTTTTTATTTGCATTTTTAATAAAAATTTCAAAATTTACTAACATTTGGCAACCCAATAAAAACACACACAGTGAATAGAAGTACAGAAATATTTAAATTCAACTGTGATATTATTTGCCATTAAACATAAAAAAGGACAAGTTGCATTGAATCAAGTGAGTGCATTGCATTGTGGGATAGTTTTTCTATGCAGTGTTTTTTATTCGCATTTTTAATTAAACATTCCTAATTTCCTAACATTTGGCAACCCAATAAAAACACAAATAGTGAATAGAAATATAGAAATATTGAAAATCAACTGTGATAATATTTGCCATTAAACCTAAAAAAGGACACGTGCATTGAGTCAAGTGAGTGCATTGAATTGTGGGATAGTTTTTCTATGCAGTGTGTTTTTATTCGCATTTTTTATTAAACTTTCAAAATGTCCTAACATTTGGCAACCCAATAAAAACACAAATAATGAATAGAAATACAGTAATATTGAAATTCAACTGTGGTATTATTTGCATTAAACATAAAAAAGGCCAAGTGCATTGACTCAAGCAAGTCTATTGGATGATGGTATCATTTTTTTATGCACTGTGCATACTAGAGCTGAAACAACGAATCGATTTAATCGATAAAAATCGATTATTAAAATAGTTGTCAACTAATTTAGTCATCGATTCGTTGCTAAATAACTTTTATTTGCCGTAAGCGGCTCATTTCGTGCATATTTCAAATCTGGGGTGACCAAAGTGTGGCAGTAATGAGCCACCGGAGGTTTTACTCAGCCAGTACAGCAGGAGAAGTAGCGAATAGCCAATAGCTGGCCTCGTTTTATGTCACGTGCTTCCCGAACAGCGTCTCTGCAGCATTTAGCGGGATGTGGGAGACTGGGAGTACTTTACTTTGAGCCTTCAAAAAAGAAGAGTAACCTGTAAACTCTGCACTACTGAACTGTTTAAGGGGACGTTCACATATCGCGTCTTTTGCGCGCTCTAGTTCGTTATTTCCAACACCGCACCGCATCGAGTTAAAAACATTTCAACTTTTCAGAATGCTGCAAGCGCACCGCGGGTCATGTGACAAGAACTAACCAATCAGCTTCATCCTTTCCCGTAACAACGTTAAAAGCTCAGTCAAGATGAAAGGAACAGCTGATCATAGTTGTATATGGATTTCCATTTTGAAATAAATTTAGTAGCAGAGCTACTGCAAGCGATTTTTGAGCTGCAAATCCATTTATCCTTTGCTGAAATTTCCGCGTCTTCAAGGAGAGAGCACGTCATGGTTGCTTAGCGCTTCTGCCCGAGCGCTTTGGAAAGAAGGAGAAAGCGGCGCGCCTAGCGTTTTCCACGCGTTTTTAGGCACGATATGTGAACGCCCCTAAGATTTTTATTTGTGCAGATTCTCCAGTACAATGTTGTTTGCACATGTTTAGTCGTAAAAGCTGATAACATTGCTTTTTAACAGTTAACATTTAAAGCTTTACAAACATGTTCTGTGATCAGTTTGTCGTTTACCAGTTCAAAATTCAGTCGTGCAGCCTAATTATGACTGAATGAGAGAGGTAAATGTTTAAAGATATTTGAAATGCACTTTTTTTCTAAGTATTCACTGCTCTTTTTCACACAGCAGGTGTCCAATTTTTTTTCCGGACAACCTTCTGATGGATTTTACTTTAAATTGTGAGTTCCATTCAGGTTTCATGCCACTGGCACTTTATTCGAAGGATTGTTTACAATTTCACAGCAAAAGCTATAAAGCTGTTTCCCAGTAAATAATAAAATACAATGCACTGCAATTTTATTCTGTTTTATCCTTATTCTTCGTGAAAATATTTTCTGAAAGATTCCTTAATAAGCTTCGTTCGGGATGTTAAACTACTTTAGGAGCTCTAAGGACTGCCATGGTGAAAACATTATTTTAAATCTCCTTGTGAAATTTGCTAGAGTATGGGTCAGTGTTCTGATTGCAGAATAGTTCGACAAAGGATTACTAACACAATAAAACAACTCCAGGTATATTTTTGATTAGGATATGACAGTGCAAAATGGTTAAAATCTCTTTAAAATCTATGCTGAAGGATAAAGACCATTTATTAATAATTTACTTGGGGAAAAAATGGGAAAAACTAAAATATAAGTACATAAACCGATTAATCGATTAATCGTAAAAAATAATCGACAGATTAATCAATTATCAAAATAATCGTTAGTTGCAGCCCTAGTGCATACCATATTCTGCTGAAATAGTATTAGTATTCTATTTATAGTAAGCTGCATGACTGATCTTAAATGCCTGCCACCTACTGGTGAATAATCAAGTTGCAATTAAAACATGGAATAACATTTTCTGTGCATAATGAAAAATCAAGTTTTATGTAGAAAATTCTAAAAATACTATTTTTTTGCATTATATAGACAAACTGATTGCAAAAAATGTATATATTTAAACCCATGCAGGCAACACATGACTCATGCACAACTCAGCAGAAATACACAAAAGCAACAAAATGAACTGCTGACTGAATGAGAGCACGAAACACAGTGTGTGCAGATTTGTACTGAAGCAACATATGTTGATGTGTCCATGTGAATCTCTCTCATCCCTCTCTCTGTAGTATATGACAGCGAGTCCAGCTCTCCAGGGGCCGTACATCCCTCAATACTCTCACATGCAGACCACCACCGTCTCAGTAGAGGTGCGTTCATGACGAAAAACACTTTCCCAGACACAGATTTAACCTCGTCCTGCACTGAATTCACGATCACCATAAATGGAGAAACGTTCAGGAACAGACTGGGCTTGCAGCTGTGCTGAAATGTTCTCGAGTGAATCGCACAAAAAACCTGTGAAGCGCATGTCCAGGGAACCAAATCAAACAAAAGAAATATTTAAACATTTAAGCCTGTTTTAGGAACACTGTTTGTTTGTTCTTTACACTGTGAGGTTATTTTCATCACTAAATCTTCATTACTGTGAGGCATAATAATAATAATAATACAACAATAATAGATAAATAATAATAATATTTAAATTGAAGTATTTTCAACTTTTTATGCATTGCCTAATATATATATATGTATATATATATATATATATATATATATATATATATATATATATATATTGCAATACAAAAATTATAAATTATTGTATTACAATAATATTATTATGAATATTATTTTTACAGTAATACTGAGAATACTCTATTTGAATCCAGTGATATTTCATTTTTAGGACTGATGTTTTACACTGAGATTATTTTCATGACAATTAATCCAATTGTTCCTAAATCCTCATAACTGTGATGCATAATAATAATAACAACAATAACAGTAAATTATTATTTAAATTGAACTATTACATATTTATGCATGGTAATACTGTGGGTATTGCCTTTAGATTTTTGCTCATTTCTGCTATAGAACATTTTTAAATATATCAAATCAATGAAGAATTTTTCAGCCCAACATGCATGATTTGTGCAGGTTGTGCTGGTTTGGTGTATAGATGTGAGAAATGAAACAGTGTGTTTTGTTGCAGGAGAACAGTCCACAACCTCAGGTGGAATCGTCCAGTGATCATTCACCGTATACCTATCAGCAGGCCAAGTGATGAAGAGGTACTACAAATCACATCTCTACATCCACACATACAAGAGGTTCATTTACAAGAAACTGCTTGAACATTAATGAAATAAAAATCAGAAAGGACTAGGGTTGTTATAGTTAACTAAAACAGTAAAGAAAAAGTATATTTTTGTAGTTTGAAATAAAATAAACATTAACTAAAATAAAATACAAAACTTTATATATTTTTGTTATATAAATAAATAAATAAAACAACAAAACAAAATTACTAAAACTTCAGATGATGATTTTTTTTTCAACAAATGATTTTTGTTGTTGCTAAGAAATTGAAAATACACTAAACATTTATTTTCAATTATTAATAGTAATATTGTGAAATATTAGTACTATTTAGAATAACCTATTTCTGAATTTGTTATTTTCGTTTATTTTAACTCTGTGTACTAGATATATACAGATATATGTTTATATAATAGTCTCAATGATATTGATCAGAACTCTCAAAAGAACAGCATTTATTTGAAATACAAGTCTTTTTAACATTATAGAAGTGTCACTTTTGATCAATTTAATGCATCGTTGCTGTGGATTTAAAGTGTTTGATTCTCTTGCAGGCTGCTGCTAAATCAATAACAGCTTCCTCTGAAGCACCGGCTCTACCGATGAATCGACTTTTTGCACAGGTTCTAAGATGAGTTCCTCGGTTTTTATAATAAAACTACTTCAACTATTTTGGTATAAGTTCCATTAGGTGCAAATCAAGGATTAATTTCATCAGAGGATGCTAACAAAGAGAAAACAAAATGGGAAGAAAAAGAAAAGTTTTATTTTACTAAGGAAACAACACTTATTTTTTACCAAGGACCGTCACGTAGATGCAGGAACTTCATCATCATGGAGATTCTTCTTATTTTTATGATTTCAGATTAGTTTTTTCTCTCTCTCTCTCTTCTTTTGTACTGAAACAGACGTTTGTTTTTAGAGATTTATCAGCCGGACGTCCTGAGAAAGATGCGTTTGTGCTTGCGGTGTGAGTGTTGTTGATGTGTTTTTGTCGTGTGCTTCATCTTTTTGGTCTGACCGATCTGTCCGTCTTATACGATTTGCCTTAAACTCTTTCCCGTACAGCAGCCGAAGAAAAGTCGTCCGGCTGCTGCCTTGTAAATCAGCTGAATTAGGGCTTTTTTAGCATCTCGCAGAGTAAAATTTTTGCCGTGCTTGGATTTCGGTGTTTTGCTTTTTCCGATCTTTTCGAGTGACACCGATGGAGTTTTATTAGGATTTAATGTTTTTATAATCAGAGGCGATGACGAGTCTTTGGTTGTTTGAATGTGGTAGAAATTCTGCTGAACGATCACATTTTTGATAATTGCCTTTTCGTTTATAAATCTCGGTGTTGTAGTTTAGCTTTATATGAACTCGTGTGGGAGGGGGAGGAGCTTTGTCTTGTATTCTAATGAGGGGGCGGGATGGAGGCGTGGCCTGTCAGTCAGATCGAATATCGTTCAGAGTAAAACCTCCCGTGTTAACTTTCAGCAGCAGGCTTCTTCAGGAGAGGTGACAGTGTAGATTTTAGTGCTCGGTTTATTATAGCAGACAAATCTCGGCACTTTCAAGTTTACTTCACCAAAGACAGTGACGTCGTTTTCTCTCGAGGCAGGCCACGCTGAGACTTTATAACAGACTAGGTTGCAGTTGTGGAGAATGTGCCTTCTTTGTACATATGCATTCAGCTGTCTTTAGTTGGCGAGATGCGGACACCGATTTGAAGGACGATTTGGATCCAGCAAGTGCCACAAACTAAACGAAGACATCACTACAGAGCGGAGACAACTGAAACTAAAACATGGAACGAGGACAGGTTGAAACGACCGCGCCGTTCCAAAACCCTCGTGAGCTGCCTACATAGTTCAGTAATTCTACACGATCCACATGCATCGTGCAAATAGATTTCACTGGAGTTTTGCATTGGAATATTAGCAGTAAAATTACAGTTCAAAGCACAGAAAAATATTAGTTGTTTTTAATTAGAATTGAACTTTTTTTGCCTATTTTCAACAGTTTTTGGATGAATTTTTCACCTAAAATGCATCATGAATTTGCCTTCTAAGTGAAGGATATGTGTAATGCTTCCTTAGCATGTGACAAAAGTAGATATCAAACTGCCTGTGTACCGTATTTTGTGGAAAATACGGCACACTATAAGTCAAAATTGCATTGTTGAGAAATAAAAAACACAGATACTGTTAACTGCAGTTTTATTATTAAATTCTTAATAATGTAAAATACAGGTGCATTATGTAATTGCATTATACACCGTTGTTTTGGTGTATATAAGTCACACCGTGGCAAAATTGAGAAGAAAAAGCAATTTTATTACATTTGGAAACTACAGATAAATTAAAATTTACAAACATAAACACTATAAGCATGTGTTTTAGTTCCCCTCACCACACAATGAATTCTTTAAATGTGATGCAATTTAGAACAGGAATGAAAAATGTAAGTATAAAGCAAACATTTACTATAAACATCAAACATGTAACTCCAACCAACATGTTTTGCATGCTTGATTTTAATAATTGCATCAAATAAATTGTTTATACAACATATATATATGCAACATGTTTCAGATAGTAAAAAAACTAGATTTTTCTGGAAAATACAGTTGGCAGCTCACAAGGTTTTAGGACACAGCCTTTAAAATAATAATCGCATCCATTACAGGATTTTAAAAAAAAATTTCTTTTAAACTCAAAATATAGTTTATTAAGGCTTTATTCATTAATTTGTCTTCCAAAAGACTGTGTTTTTGACCTGGTGGGTCTTGTTGACCGGTTATCTACCTCAGAGTTTTGTTGTCCTCTGTTTTGATTGGTCGGGCAGCAGGTTCAGCCCGCCCCTCCAGACCAAACGGCCAGCTCTGGAGCTGCCCACAAACACTTGATTTCTGTCAGGTTTTTTGTTTTTAAATACTTTAATCCTCTTCTTCTTCAAACGGATTTTTTTTTATCGTTATAAGGAACGTTGTGCGTTGAAAGTGTCGTTGTAGTGTTGTTTCGCATTCAGATTCATCGTTTCAAAAGCAAAAAAAAACTGCTGCTTTTCATCACGAGATATTCCAGTAGTCCATAGGAAGTAGACGAGAAAGTGTGAGCGCGAGAGAGACAGAGCCGATGAGAAACAGCGATGCTGAAAGTTGCATTTTTTCAGAGACATCACTGTTGTATGGAAGCTTGTTTCTTCCACAGAATAAAAAAATATATTTTTCCTCTGAATTCTCAGTTTGTATCTTTCAGTTTTTTTTTTTTTTCGACCTCAGTATAAGTTAATTGCAACTTTTTATCTCACACTTCTGACTTTTTCCCTCTGTTTTCATTTCCACCACAGAATAAAAACTAAAAGAGGTAATTGCAATCGCAATTTTGTATTTTTCATGCAATTTCAATTATTTCTTGTTTTCATTTCAAATTGATATCTCACAGTTCAGATATTTTTCTCAAAATAATGTTTATATCTTGCACTTCCAAATTATACATTTGTAATTGCAAGTTTATATTTCGCAATTCTGTTTTTATTTTTTCCACCCAGAAAATAAAAGACAAAATATAAGGTCACTGCGACTTTTCATCTTTTCGCTCAAAAATTCTGACATTTTTTTTCTCACAGCTGCAAGTTAAATTCTTGTAATTCAGACTTTCTCTGAATTCTAAGTTTACATGCAGTTTGTTTGTTCTTTAATAAATAAGGTAAGTGCAACTTTTTAATCTCACAAATCAGAGTTTTCTTTGCAATTGCAAGTTAACATTACATAATTATGTCTGTTTTCTCAGAATTGCAAGAAAAAAAAGTTAAGAATTGTGAGGAAAAAAAAGAATTGTGAAATGTAAACTTGCAATTACAAGTTTAGAACTTACAATTGCATGATATAAACTAAAAAAAAACGATAAACTATAAAAAAAAAAAACCAATAGAAATTTGCCATTGTGAGGAAAAAAGTGTGAGTTGTTAGTATAAACTCATAATTGCAAGAAAAAATCTGAATTGTGAGGAAAAAGTCACAATTTCCTTTGACTATTATTATTTTTTTTATCCGGTGTCAGAAACAAGCTTCTATACTGTTGCTTTCAGACCGAGTCCAGCGTTATCCGCGGTGCTCAGCTCACAGCCGAGTCCATTCTTGACGTGCATCTGTGTGTGTGTGTGTGTGTGTGTGTGTGTGTGTGTGTGTGTTTCTGTGGAGTTCTTGTGTGGCTCATGCTGCTAGTAACATCCGAATCCGAAGTGCCAATCTGTGTCTGGGTCAAAGAGTTGGAAAGGCTTGTTGTGCAGAGAGAAATTGCTCATGAATATGAAAAATCATGTACTAGACAGCCATTAAGTTATATGAAAAGTAATAATTTATGAAGAGAGACGTTTTGTACAGACTGTTTGAAAAAATAAAACCAATAAAAAGATTTTGATAGAGATGTCTATATGAGAGTTGATTTTGTAATTTCTTTCTCTGTTTTACATGTCAGCGGTATCTTGTACATTCGGTTTATCAGAAACCTGCCTCTGTATCTGTTTCCTTTATTTTCTCAGTGTTTAAGCCAAAAAAAAGAAAAGTTTTCTCCCTTTTCCTCTTTGTTTTTCTAGTAGATTGTTAATTAAGCTTTATTTCTGTTACTTTCTTTGAGAACTTTTGAATAAAAACACATTTTTGTTTTATTCATGTTGTGTCTTCATTCACAGACTAAACATCTGAGAGTGTTAGTGAAAATTAATGCATTGTTTTGCTTTAGAAGTTATTAGTATTATTAGCTTAACTATTTGACTGAAAAAGGAATGCATCAGTTTTTGGTGTGTTTTTTGATTTAATAAAGCAGGACTTGTGTTACATGAACTAAACCTGAAGATCATGTTCTCCAGCATGATTTCAGATGATCCAAAGAGCATCATAAAGAGTCACATGACCATGGTTTACTTACATAAGTGACCTAGAAATGGTGTAGATATTAAACCGTATGTCGTATTTTTTTTTATTACATTTTTAAAATCTTGTTTTCCTATTTTATTTCAATAGAAAAATCAAATATATTTTCAATACATCTGTGTTTAAAAACATGATTATTTAAATAAATTTTACATATTATATATTTTTTATTTTTGTTTTTTGAAAATCCAAAATGATGATTCTCAAACCTGGAAACATTGATGAATAAATATAGATGAATAAAATATAAAAAAGTCACGGACATTTCAGTAGAGAATATTTTAATTATTTTATAGTATTAAATACAATTTATTTGGCTAGATAGATTTATGCATCAAAATGCAGCTGAAAAAGTCATGAAACTCATTTACAATATTTACTCACCATAATAGTGTCTGAAATATTTCTTCATTTTAAGTAATAACTTCCCATATATATATATATATATATGTAGGCTATATAAAATCTATTTTATACCTATTTTGGGAAGAAAAAAAAAGTCATGGCTATTTCTTGCAGTTAATATTTTTCTAGTTATTTATAGCTTAAAATACAATTTATATGGCTAGATCAAATTTATGCATGCAGTCTATGTAAAAAAATAAAATAACGATAGAAATTATAATTAAATTATCTGGAAGTGTAGCATGTATATTTTGTCCTTTCTGATATACAATATTATGCCATACATGAAAAACAAAACCTGAATCATGAAAGAACAGATTTACTGAAAGGATGATTGCATTCAGTCAGAAACTCATTTCTTTGTTCTGGTTTTCAGAGGCTGTTTTTCTCAGCGCTTCATGTTCAGTTCTGAGAGCAGAATGAGATTTTCTCTAAGTTTGCACATCTCTCTCAGTCTCTAATCAATTGATGTTTATTCTGTTTCAGTGTTATTAAGAAAATATGTCACACTATGAATTCTGCTTTAAAGAGCACAGCAGTTGGGTTTCAGAGGTAAAAAGTGCCATTCACTTCTTCCATGCAAAAAATAAATATTTTACAATATAACACTGTATATAGCTTTTCTTTGAACATTATTATATTGAACTGTAATTATGCTTTTAGAATCAACTGAAGACGATTTCTTGGGCAATGCAATGAAGACGTTTTTTTGGTCAATGCAAAATAAATAATGTTATACAACAAGTTAACCCCATCAATTGAAATAAACTCAATACAGAATAATAAATGTAGTCATTTTTGGATGAAGTGAGTTTGCCCGGCGACCTGCAGTAACTCATCTCGACCAGCAGGTGTCAGAGTTTTAGCAACAACAAAAAAAGTGTGTGTGTGTGTGTGTGTGTGTGTGCGTGTGCGTGTGCGTGTGCGTGTGCGTGTGCGCGTGTGCGTGTGTGTGTGTGTGTGTGTGTGTGTGTGTGTGTGTGTGTGTGTGTGTGTGTGTGTGTGTGTGTGTGTGTGTGTGTGTGTGTGTGTGTGTGTGAAATATCAGGACACAACTCTGTATAATGACATGGGTATGACACAGGTATTACAAGGAGAGGGTGACATGAGGACAGAACCCATGTCTCCATTTTCAAAAACGCTTATAAATCATACAGAATGAGTTTTTTGAGAAAGTAAAAATGCACAAAGTTTCCTGTGAGGGTTAGGGTTAGGTGTAGGGTTGGTGAAGGGCCATAGAATATACAGTTTGTACTGTATAAAAACCATTACGCCTATGGGATGAACCCACTTTTCACAAAAACAAACAGGTGTGTGTGTTTGATCTGATGAATAAGAGTTGAATCAGGTGTGTTTGATGAGGAACATTCAAGCTGTGCAGTGATGTACAAGTTTGAGGAAAACTACTGTCATCAATCCATGCAGCAAGAGCGCCATCTACAGGACGAATTCATAATCTGCGCGCACACTTTCGCAATCCGTTCCCATGGATTTATAAACTGTAAACGGATTCATGCTGCAAGCTCCTACGTGTTAACATACAGTTTTAATGAATATTATTATGTGGAATGGGTCTACAGCAAAGTGTCTTAAGTGATTCTCTGTATGTTTTTCTCATGCATGCATTATTTCATGTTTAAACAGCATTTACATATATAGGTTGAGTTGAAGGTGATGGTCCATCATCCAGGAATATATATATATATATATATATATATATATATATATATATATATATATATATATATATATTTCTCGAAATTGATTCTGAATAATTCAGATTGTTTTCATTTATTTATTTCAAAATGTTTTGTGTTATGTTGTCCATTGTTGATAGTTTTCATACTTAAGATGTGAAAGGAACATTTTTAAGGGCTCAACAAAACAGCTTTTATGATGAAGAAGCCACTTTAGTTTTTGATTCTGAATATATTATTCAGGTGTTTTGTTATTTATTTCAGAAATCCTTGTGATATACAATATTCAGTTTGTGCTGGTCAGACTTCATCAAAATAGTGTTTAAAAATTAGCTACTTTCTGTTTTACTTTGTGTTTGTATATAGACCATAACGCATAAAAGCGCATTAATAGGAATATTAAAGAAGGTTCTTTTAAAAAGTAGCTAAAAAGTTACTTTTAACAGGAATGCATTGCTTTTTGGTGTAAGTAATCAACAAAGTAATTGAGTTAATTTTTGAATTAAGTAACTAGTAACTGTAACTAGTTACTATTTCTTGTCATAACGTTCACCTTGGAGATTGAAAATGTTTCTTTTTTGCGACCCCAGGAGCCCAGATTCAGACCCAGAACAATAAAACCCACAGAAGAGGTGGGAGTTCAAAGGAGGAATATTTATATTATCAAACTGCAGGGAGAGGAAGAATAGATATAAGTCATGATCTGCAAGATTAACCACAATCTGATGTGATCCGACCCCCTCAGAGAAAACCAGTGTTGAGCTGCATGCTGCAAGAGCTTTAGAAGCACAGCAGCTGTGGTCAAAGAGTCCTCGTGTGTTCTGATTGGTGGTTGATGATGATGATGAGTGGATAAAGACTAGAGCAATCAAATAGGGAGAGAGTGATCTGCTCACCTGGGTATATTCGTGGATGTTTCGACGTGGAAAGCAGATCGGAATGTAAATATTGATATTTTATTTGTTAACAACATACTTTTCGTACCTTAATTTCAGTAAATGTTATGAAATTAGGGAACTAAGCCAATAGTAGCGTTGGTGGTGTCATTTGATTTGGATGGGAACTTCGGATTTGGAGTTCAGAGCGGGTTCGCGGATCATTTGAATCAGTTTGAGAGCTCGGAGCAGGTTCGCGAATCATTTGAGTCAGTTCTGGAGTTCGGAGCATGAATCATTTGAGTCAGTTTGGCAGTTCAGAGCGTGAATCATTTGAGTCAGTTCGGGAGCTCGGAGCAGGATTGCAAATCATTTGAGTCAGTTTGGCGATCGCTAATCATTTGAGTCAGTTAGGGAGTTCGGAGCGGGATCGCGAATCATTTGAGTCAGTTTGTCCAGTGTTGGGCAGTAATGGGTAATTAGTAACGTGTTACTGCAGTTACTTTTGACAGTAACTAATACTGTAACACATTACTTTTTAAATAAATTAACTCTGTTACCGTTACCATATGGTGCATTGTCCATTACTTTTTAAAAAACTAATTAATTTTGACTGAAGTGCAGCCTAACCTGTTTGCAGCAGCGACGCATTGTAGGATTGGTGGATGCCAACCACTGTAAACACGAAGACGCACTGTGGGCGTGTTTCCGTTTATTCAAGTATGTGCGGCAGTCATGGCGAGTCAAGGCGGGAGCAACACGAGTTTCTCAAAGTGGAAATATGCTCATTATTTCACTTTAGTTGAGCATAAAGACAAAAACCTTTTACTCAAATGTAAGCTGTGTCTTTCTGGTTCGAATGTCCTATCCTAGCCCACGAATTTCCAATCTGTGTGCTCAGATTTTGTAAACCATACCCTCGATTTTTGAATCTGTACCCACGAATTCATAATCTGCGCGCACCCTTTCGCAATCCTTTCCCTCGGATTTGTAAACTGTAGCCTACTCACGGATTCATGCAGCAAGCTCCTACGTGTTAACAGCAGTGTTGGGGAGTAACTAGTTACATGTAACGGCGTTACGTAATTTAATTACAAAATAAATGTAACAGTAATCAGTTACAGTTACTAAGAAAAAATGAGTAATTAAATTACAGTTACTTATGAAAATTGTAACGATTACAAAGAGGATTACATTTGAATATTTACACACATCCACATACAGCTTATACTTTCCCAAATTTCACTAAGACATATGGCCCATAATCTCCGAGACACGGAAAACACATTCGTAGAATCCAGTCATAAAAATGGAATTCAGCCTATAATGACGCAATATGCCACATTTTGGACGAATAAATCAAAAGTAGGTCAGTACACTTGAATCAAAACCCGATATGGACTGATGTCTGTGAATATTAAGCCGCAAAAAGACTGAATATGAATCCTGCACGTTCTGCGTGTCTGTGGAAATCAGGCGCTGACTGGACATTGGGAGAACCGGGACTTTTCCCGGTGGCCTGGCAGACGATTTGGCCCTCTACTTTAATATTGTTATTGTATAATTGCAGGCCGAATATACTAAAGCGATTATTTCCGAATCCGCCATTCGATAATTAAATCTCTAATAAATCATGAATCAGTTAGTCGTGACTGGCAATGGTTGGGCTCGCGCGCTCTCCGCGCCTTTGCCGAACGGTTTGGATCAGACTCCGAGTAATCAATGCGAGAGAGAGAGACCGGAGAGAACTGTGTAAGCGCACAGCTGGAGCAGAGAAGCGACACTTGTGTTCAGGGTTTCAGGTGCAGGTCAGTTTCATCTGTAAATATGCTAATGTAGTTTTGTCTTTGTTTACTTAGTCAAGCAGCAGCAGCACATTGCTCACACTCACTCAAAATATTGTATACACGACGTCATTATTATCTATTGTAATGTTACAGTAGTAAGTTAGCAGACAAATCATCATATTTGATCATAGGTTTAGGGGGAGCTAGTGCATACAAAAACACAACCCCTAGGAAAATTAATATAGCCTATGGTATGGCACTAACCGTGGTTTAATTATGGAATTTGTAGTAAAAATAAATACAAGTGGTAATTCATTTGCCAAAAAAACAAAATTGCACTTACAAAACATGGTAAAAGTCAAATAAAAATCTTCAGTATTAAAGTCATGAGAGAGATGGGTGGATAATGGAAGTGAAGGTGCAGTTCAGGAGAGAACTCTTAATTACGTTGCAAGTCCCCCAACCTAAGGAGTTAAATCTTTTTCATGTCAGGTCCAAAAAAAAATAGGGTTGTCCATGTTTCAGAATGTGTTGTGGGTGTATGAGTGGGAGATTTCCCATCCTATTTTTTTCCCAGTCCGCCCCTCATGGAAATTAATCTCTAGAACTGCTCTGAGTCACTTCATGAGCATTTTTTACTTATTTTGAGAAACTATCATCATATCATATACAAAGAGACAGCAGTGTTTCAAAAAGACACCAATGTTTCAGGAGTTTAGTAGACAAAATAGTACACATGCTTATTAGATAACCGTATTTGAGTTGATGTATATGCTTTTATTTTTTTATTAACTATTTTTCCCCAAACCATTGTTAGATGCAGTTAGATGCCTGTAGTTATGCAAAGAGTTGGTTTCAAAAACAGTATCTATAAACTATTTCTTTTGATTTTAAATCTGCTTTGAACTTCAGATCAATCTCTAAGTAAAGTCTGATTGTGTGGTGGATGTGTTCAAATGTGATCATCTTAATTCAGGTGATGAAGTATGGTGAAAGTCTGACAGTATTGAGCACTACTGTAAGGTTAAACCTGCATGGTGTAAAATGGTTGAAGATGATTAACAGTTGCAAATTAACATTCATTAGAAATTTATAAAAGTAATCAAAATGTACTCAAAAGTAATTAGTTACATTACTTTATTAAAGTAATTAAAAAAGTTACACTACTATTACATTTTAGATAGGGTAACTTGTAATCTGTAACCTATTACATTTCCAAAGTAACCTTCCCAACACTGGTTAACAGACAGTTTTAATGAATATTATTATGTGGAATGGGTCTACAGCAAGTGTCTTAAATGATTCTCTGTATGTTTTTCTCATGGTGTTGGTGTTGGCGCAGTGGATACAGCATTTTTAAGAGCTCAACACAACAGCTTTTATGATGCAGAAGCCACTTTAGTTTTTGATTCTGAATATATTATTCAGGTGTTTTGTTATTTATTTCAGAAATCCTTGTGATATACAATATTCAGTTTGTGCTGGTCTGACTTAATCAAAATAGTGTTTAAAAATTACTTTCTGTTTTACTTTGTGTTTGTATATAGACCATAACGCATAAAAGTGCATTAATGGGAGCATTAAAGAAAGTTCTTTAAAAAAGTCACTAAAAAGTTACTTTCAACAGTAATGCATTACTTTTTTGTGTAAGTAATCAACAAAGTAATTGAGTTACTTTTTGAATTAAGTAACTAGTAACTGTAACTAGTTACTATTTGTTAGTAACTAGCACAACACTGGATCTGAGGTGTTTTACACAAGGTCTATTCCTCCAAAACCTTTCTTTAAAAAGACGTGAAGAAGAGGCTCTCAGCACAAAGTTCTTGTTGAGCTGGCAATGATTACACATTTATTTTATTCCTGATATTATTCTTAAAAAGTCTGGTGAGTGCAACATTATTTAAGTTTGTGTTAACATTTCTGACTGTTTATTTTTGCACTATGTGTCTCAGATTTTAAAAATAATATTTATAATATTTTCATGACTGCCTCAAATTAAAGCTTGTCCCTAAACTTGCATTGGTTTTTCTGCATTTTTAAACCTATCAAAGTACTTAAAAAATTATGAGCAAACAAACATTAGGAGTCTCATCTCTCTCTGACTCTGAGGTCAGTCCGGTTGTTTTATCCATGTCTGCTCGAGTGTAATAATGACCGCATCAGATTACTGTTGCAGACACAGGTCAGCGCTCACGTCTACACATTCCTGTGGGATTTAACAGCTGGATTTAACTCTTTAAACTAGTTAAGAGTGCCAAAAGAACATTTAAAAGGCCATCAGTCATCTCTCTGTGCTTTAATAAACAGAAATAAAACTTAATAATGTACAGTCTCAGATTACAAATGCAGAATGTAACAGCCAATGACAAGCAAGGGTCATCACAGAGGTCATCCTAAACCAGTTTAAACCAGATCAGACTAGCACACCAGTTTAGGCTGGTTTCAATAAAAAAATAATAATAAACCAATTACAGAAATTCTAATGGTTTCCACTACAAATACCATTACAAACGTTATAAACCATTAACATTTTTAAATGGTTTCCTGTGGTGTGTTTTTGACATATTCCATTAGGATTCAGTGGTTTTAACAACTCACCAATAGAAGGCGACCGATTACCAGTAGAGACCAATAGGCAACATGCAGTTTCCATTAAGACCAGTATAATTCCCATCATAACCAGTAAAACCATTACAAATTCTGTAATGGATATATATTAAACTTTATTTCCAGACCCAGAGGGATCCATAATACAATACAAAACACATACATAGTAATACACACACACAGAAAAAAAATAAAAATAATAATAAATATACAAGAAGTAAAATAGACCTTCCACAGACATACAGGATACTATTTTTTTCAGCATTATTGATAATTTCATACAGTTTTTTTCAATACTCATGTAATGAGTGAGATATTATAAAAATACCTTATTATTTATTTATGTATTTATTTAGCCATTCGGTTTCTAATAACTATGTTTCTACTTTACAATTTTCTCTCTTTTTTTACGTTAGACTTTTTTTATATTGTCTATTTCTGTTGCGTTGGAAGTGTCGCCGCCAAATTGTAGCAATCGTGAAAATAAAACTTTATTGTTGACACTGTGTGTGTGTGTGTGTGTGTGTGTGTGTGTGTGTGTGTGTGTGTGTGACGCGTTCCGCGCGCACCCGTGAAGGATATCTCTCCGCTGTGCTGAAAACATGGACTCCAGTTCTCGTCGTTTCTCGCTGTTTGACATCGTTTTTCTCATTCTAACGTGTCATTTTGTGCAAGGAGAGGACACTGCTGGTGAGTGGTTTGCTTTAGCGTGTGTTTGATCTGCGTTTAACGCGAAGCTCGTGACTGTTTGGTTTTTTTCTGGCGACGCAAACAACTGTGAAGTTCAGCGCGCACACGAGTCTGTCATACATTTACATACACAAACTGTGTGCTGCCATATGACTTTTGCGCTATATTACACGTCTTATGAAGCCATACGATAACTTCAGACGTTAATGAACAGTGTTGGGGAAGTTACTTTGTTACTTTTTATGGAAAGTGATACATTATGTTACTATTGCGCTACTTTTTCTCCTCTGGGCCGGGCTTGCTTGTTTGATTTTTTAAAATATAAAAAGTTACATTTTTGGCAAATGTAAAAGCCCTTTCAAACCAAAAGTGATATGAATAAGCATCATGATGAAGGAAATGTAAATTCACTTCTGTAGGGTTAGGATGGAGTAGAAAGTTCAACATTTCAGCAATAAAAGAAAAAAAAAAGAAAGAACACAAATATTATGTTTATCTAAAGTCATTTTTGCTTATTAGTATGGCTGAATTAGATAATCGAAGGTCAGCAGCAAAGACACTGGTTAGTAAAATGAGAGTAAAAATACATAAAGGGTATTTGTGTTAAACATTTACTTATTGCAGCAGGTTTGCTTCATATTCTGAGTTTGCATTGAATCTGTTTTTGTGCAACATGAGGACAGATGAGTCAGTCAGTTCATGGGAAAACAAAGTTACTGGCATTACTTATTTGAAAAAGTAACTCCGATATTTCCTTTTAAATTAGAAATGAATGCATTACTTTACTGATTACTTAGAAAAAAAAGTAATCTGATTACATAACTCCTGTTTACTTGTAATGTGTGACCCCCAACACTGTTTATGACATTATCCAAACAAACATCATTAGTTCTTGCATTTCTTGTTACCAAATGTTATTCAGACCTATTACCTGGCGCTATATTTGATTTGAGAGAAATGAAAGCTATTTTTGTTGTTTCAGAAATAGTGCAAACCAATGACATTTCTCTGTGGGCAGGACTGTTTAGCAAGACTTGCAAGAAATCTAAATCTAAATGTCACTAAAATGTGAGTCTGTCACTTGATGGCTGGTTAGAAGAAAACCTCCAAGTAGCATGAAAGAGAGAGCTTTTACCACTTGTTGCCTTGAGACTCTTGTTGAGATGTTAAAAGTTCTCTCCGTGCAGAATGTCCTGCAGATGGACGCATGTGGTTGCCTTTCGGCCTCAGCTGCTATCACTTCGTCCATGGAGAAGAGGACATCGCCAAAAGCTACTACCTTCAAGATGCGAAAGACATGTGCAGAGGATATGGTGGTTACTTTTTTACAATTTCCAAACTGTAACACACTGAACTAGTTTTTATGCACTCACTGTATGGTGGAGTTTAACCTTCCCTATATTACATTGTTAGATCTCGTGACAGTAAAAAGTGCTGAGGAGAATGACTTCATCATTAAGTACACCCCTTCTGTATGGAAAGGCAAAATGAGCATCTGGCTTGGGATGTACTACGACAGCGATGGTAAGTTTGATCTTCACCTGAAAACATTTTGTAGATCTTTAAACTTTAGAATTTAACATATTTGCTTTTCTTACTGTTTCATGCATCATCGGTGCAGATTTTAAAAATATATTTTTTGTAACCTTTCAGCAAAATGTATAGTACTACCTTGCTCTAGCTCTGAAAGAGCTTTCCTTTTTGGCTGACATGTCAATGTCAATGTCACCTTTATTTATATAGCGCTTTAAACAAAATACATTGCGTCGAAGCAACTGAACAACATTCATTAGGAAAACAGTGTCAATAATGCAAAAATGAGAGTTAAAGGCAGTTCATCATTGGATTCAGTTATGTCATCTCTGTTCAGTTAAATAGTGTCTGTGCATTTATTTGCAATCAAGTCAACGATATCGCTGTAGATGAAGTGTCCCCAACTAAGCAAGCCAGAGGCGACAGCGGCAAGGAACCGAAACTCCATCGGTGACAGAATGGAGAAAAAAACCTTGGGAGAAACCAGGCTCAGTTGGGGGGCCAGTTCTCCTCTGACCAGACGAAACCAGTAGTTCAATTCCAGGCTGCAGCAAAGTCAGATTGTGCAGAAGAATCATCTGTTTCCTGTGGTCTTGTCCTGGTGCTCCTCTGAGACAAGGTCTTTACAGGGGATCTGTATCTGGGGCTCTAGTTGTCCTGGTCTCCGCTGTCTTTCAGGGATGTAGAGGTCCTTTCTAGGTGCTGATCCACCATCTGGTCTGGATACGTACTGGATCCGGGTGACTGCAGTGACCCTCTGATCTGGACACAGACTGGATCTGGTGGCCACGGTGACCTCGGAACAAGAGAGAAACAGACAAATATTAGCGTAGATGCCATTCTTCTAATGATGTAGCAAGTACATAGGGTGTTATGGGAAGTGTTTCCGGTTCCGGTTTACCTAATTAATGCAGCCTAAAAATCCTTTAACGGATTTGGATAATAAAAGCATATTAGTATGTTATGTGTATGCCAGGCTAAAGAGATGGGTCTTTAATCTAGATTTAAACTGCAAGAGTGTGTCTGCCTCCCGAACAATGTTAGGTAGGTTATTCCAGAGTTTGGGCGCCAAATAGGAAAAGGATCTGCCGCCTGCAGTTGATTTTGATATTCTAGGTATTATCAAATTGCCTGAGTTTTGAGAACGTAGCGGACGTAGAGGATTATAATGTAAAAGGAGCTCATTCAAATACTGAGGTGCTAAACCATTCAGGGCTTTATAAGTAATAAGCAATATTTTAAAATCTATGCGATGCTTGATAGGGAGCCAGTGCAGTGTTGACAGGACCGGGCTAATACGGTCATACTTCCTGGTTCTAGTAAGAACTCTTGCTGCTGCATTTTGGACTAGCTGTAGTTTGTTTACTAAGCGTGCAGAACAACCACCCAATAAAGCATTACAATAATCTAATCTTGAGGTCATAAATGCATGGATTAACATTTCTGCATTTGACATTGAGAGCATAGGCCGTAATTTAGATATATTTTTGAGATGGAAAAATGCAGTTTTACAAATGCTAGAAACGTGGCTTTCTAAGGAAAGATTGCGATCAGGTAGCACACCTAGGTTCCTAACTGATGATGAAGAATTGACAGAGCAACCATCAAGTCTTAGACAGTGTTCCAGGTTATTACAAGCAGAGTTTTTAGGTCCTATAATTAACACCTCTGTTTTTTCAGAATTTAGCAGTAAGAAATTACTCGTCATCCAGTTTTTTATATCGACTATGCAATCCATTAGTTTTTCAAATTGGTGTGTTTCACCGGGCTGCGAAGAAATATAGAGCTGAGTATCATCAGCATAACAGTGAAAGCTAACACCATGTTTCCTGATGATATCTCCCAAGGGTAACATATAAAGCGTGAAGAGTAGCGGCCCTAGTACTGAGCCTTGAGGTACTCCATACTGCACTTGTGATCGATAGGATACATCTTCATTCACTGCTACGAACTGATGGCGGTCATATAAGTACGATTTAAACCATGCTAATGCACTTCCACTGATGCCAACAAAGTATTCAAGTCTATGCAAAAGAATGTTGTGGTCAATTGTGTCAAACGCAGCACTAAGATCCAATAAAACTAATAGAGAGATACACCCACGATCAGATGATAAGAGCAGATCATTTGTAACTCTAAGAAGAGCAGTCTCAGTACTATGATACGGTCTAAATCCTGACTGGAAATCCTCACATATACCATTTTTCTCTAAGAAGGAATATAATTGTGTGGATACCACCTTTTCTAGTATCTTGGACAGAAAAGGGAGATTCGAGATTGGTCTATAATTAACTAGTTCTTTGGGGTCAAGTTGTGGTTTTTTGATGAGAGGCTTAATAACAGCCAGTTTGAAGGTTTTGGGGACATGTCCTAATGACAATGAGGAATTAATAATAGTCAGAAGAGGATCTATGACTTCTGGAAGCACCTCTTTCAGGAGCTTAGATGGTATAGGGTCTAACATACATGTTGGTTTAGATGATTTAACAAGTTTATACAATTCTTCCTCTCCTATGGTAGAGAATGAGTGGAACTGTTCCTCAGGGGGTCTATAGTGCACGGTCTGATGTGATACTGTAGCTGACGGCTGAATGGTTGCAATTTTATCTCTAATAGTATCGATTTTAGAAGTAAAGTAGTTCATAAAGTCATTACTGCTGTGGTGTTGGGAAATGTCAACACTTGTTGAGGCTTTATTTTTCGTTAATTTAGCCACTGTATTGAATAAATACCTGGGGTTATGTTTGTTTTCTTCTAAAAGAGAAGAAAAGTAATCGGATCTAGCAGTTTTTAATGCTTTTCTGTAGGATATGTTACTTTCCCGCCAAGCAATACGAAATACCTCTAGTTTTGTTTTTCTCCAGCTGCGCTCCATTTTTCGGGCTGCTCTCTTTAGGGTGCGAGTATGCTCATTATACCATGGTGTCAAACTGTTTTCCTTAACCTTCCTTAAGCGTAAAGGAGCAACTTTATTTAAAGTGCTAGAAAAGAGAGAGTCCATAGTTTCTGTTACATCATCAAGTTGTTCTGAGGTTTTGGATATGCTAAGGAATTTGGATACATCAGGAAGATAACTTAAAAAGCAGTCTTTTGTGTTAGAAGTGATGGTTCTTCCATACTTGTAACAAGAAGTAGAATTTACAATTTTGGCTATATGAATTTTGCAAAGAACTAAATAATGATCTGAGATATCATCACTTGGCTGAATAATTTCAACACCATCAACATCAATTCCATGTGACAGTATTAAATCTAGAGTATGATTTCGACAATGAGTAGGTCCTGAAACATGTTGTCTAACACCAATAGAGTTCAGAATGTCTATAAATGCTGATCCCAATGCATCGTTTTCATTATCAACATGGATATTAAAATCACCAACTATTAAAACTTTATCTGCAGCCAGAACTAACTCGGATGTAAAATCACCAAACTCTTTAATAAAGTCTGTATGGTGCCCTGGTGGCCTGTATAAAGTAGCCAGTACAAACATAACAGGGGATTTATCATTAACATTTGTTTCTTTGGATAATGTTATATGAAGTACCATTACTTCAAACGAGTTATACTTGAAGCCTGCCCTCTGAGAAATCCTGAAAACGTTGTTATAAATTGAAGCAACACCTCCACCTTTGCCTTTTAGACGTGGCTCATGTTTATAACAGTAATCTTGGGGGGTGGACTCATTTAAAATAATGTAATCATCAGGTTTTAGCCAGGTTTCTGTCAAACAGAGTACATCTATATTATGATCAGTGATCATATTATTTACAAAAAGTGTTTTCGTAGAAAGGGATCTGATATTCAATAAGCCAAGCTTTATCATTTGTTTATCCATATTGCTTCTGTTTTTTATTTGTTGAACCTCAATTAAATTGTTAATCTTAACTTGGTTTGGACGTTTTTTGTATTTTCTAGTTCGGGGAACAGACACAGTCTCTATAGTGTGATATCTAGGTGAAAAAGTCTCTATGTGCTGAGAATTAACTGACCTCTGTGACGGGAGGCAGCTAGCAGACGGTCGGTTTAGCCAGTCTGTCTGCTTCCTGACCTGGGCCCCAGTTAGTCAAGTATAAACACTAAGACTATTTGCCATATTTCTAGAGAGAAGAGTGGCGCCACCCCAGGAGGGATGAAGACCATCTCTTTTAAACAGGTCAGGTCTGCCCCAAAAGCTCGTCCAATTGTCTATGAAACCTATGTTATTCTGTGGGCACCACTTAGACATCCAGCCATTGAGTGATGACAATCTGCTATGCATCTCATCACCACGGTAAGCAGGGAGGGGACCAGAGCATATTACAGTGTCTGACATCGTGCTTGCAAGTTCACACACCTCTTTAATGTTATTTTTAGTGATCTCCGACTGGCGAAGTCGAACATCATTAGCGCCGGCATGAATAACAATCTTACTGTATTAACGTTTAGCATTAGCCAGCACTTTTAAATTTGCCAAGATGTCAGGCGCTCTGGCTCCCAGTAAACATTTGACTATGGTGGCTGGTGTCTCTATATTCACGTTCCGTACAATAGAATCACCAATAACTAGAGCACTTTCATCAGGTTTCTCAGTGGGTGCATCACTGAGTGGGGAGAACCTGTTTAATGTTTTGATCGGAACAGAAGAGCGGTGTTTTGACCCACGACTACGCTGCCTCACTGTCACCCAGTTGCCCTGCTGCTGGGGCTCTGTTTCCGGAGCCGAACAATGTACAGGAATCCCTGAGCTAGACGCATCCAAAGCCGTATCTAGAGCCCTAACATTCTTACTGTCCTCAATTGAAGTTTGGATGTGTGTCTCTAATTCTGAAATCTTCTCTGTCAGCCTAACTATTTCCCTGCATTTATCACATGTGAATCCCTCATCAGCGACAGAGATAGATAAACTGTACATGTGGCAAGAGGTGCAAGAAACAATGATAGGAGAAGCCATTACTCACCGTGCTTGATGAAAACTCTTACTGCGGTTGTTTGATGAACTTGTGAAAAACTGGAGCGAGGGAGAGGAGAAAAGAAAACAGCGATAGGTTCGAATGAAAACGCTAATGACAAGCTAACGAGTGCTAACGCTTTGCAGGTGTACTGCACTCACGTAAATAAAATAAAAGTGAACGATCAAAGTTAATCTGATAAGATTGATCGATAATATCAGAAATATGGTGTGAATTAAGTTATATTTTACCACTTTAAAAAACAGAGAGTGATAGTAAGATAAAGATTCTAGAGAAAAATAAAAAAATAAAAACAGCTACACGGAGCTACAATTTGCTACAGAAGGCCAACAGGAAGTAGAGAAAACACTGTTCCCATCACATCACAAATTCCATTTAGTTTAACCCCCCCCCCCCTTTCATTCTGGAAAGTAACACCCACTTTTCAGGAGCCAATCAGTTTCCTGAAAAAATTCAAGTCCCGCCTTAGATTCTTATTAAATATGTTTTCAGTCAGAGATGCATCAGATTACAGAATTGGTATGGGTTGTGAATATAATTATTATAATTATTTTTTTTAACCAAGCAAGTAACATTTTTAATTATATATATATATATATATATATATATATATATATATATATATATATATATATAATTATTAGGAATTATGAGTAAATTTCAGAATTAAAAAAAAGTTTTTCTAAAGAATTAAATCAAATTTTACATAGAAATGTTTGCATTTTTTGTCTACAATATCACTTTTTTTGTTCTTTGCCATGTAAATCAAATTTAATTAAACATTCAAGGATTTTTAACTATGTAATTCATTGTGCAAGTTCTGTTTTATAAAGTAAAATACAACTTTTGCATTGAATCAAATAGTAAATTGTTCTAAAAATAAGATTTGTTGCTCCTTTATGGACTAAAAAATCAAAAGCTCTGTCGTACATGTTTAGGCAGATTATTGCACGCGGTCCAGTTTCTCTACACTGGAATGCAGCTGAACTCGACTGATCTGTTCAAACCAGAGGCCTTGGCAAAGAGTTGTTTACCAGACTGTTGCCTAGTCAGTGCTTTTAGTCGAGACCGTTAAAGGAGAAGTGCTTTGGAAAATCTTGACCAGTTCTGTTATTTTTGAGCACGTGTGGTGTTGCTGACGCTTTGTATGACTTCTAATTGAGTGAATCATACGCTTCAACTTTGCTTTAACTTTTAAAGGGTTAGTTTATGCTAAAATAAATATTTTGGCACCGGTTTCTCACACTCATGTTATTCTGAGCTGTTCTTTTGTAAGTGAAGCACAAAATGAAATTTAAGGCAGAATGTTCAAAGCTGTTTTATGTTTATTCTCCATTCAAATGGTGCTGTTTGAAATGCTGTGCAGGTTTGACAACATTAACAAGTTTAAATAGTGAGTAAATGATGACAGTGTCTTTGAACTGGCCCTTTAAAGTTGCTCTGTATCTTTAAGATTTATTGGTAGTCCATACATAATGTAGATGTAAACACCCATCAGCTTTCCAAGCAGTCTTCCTTTATTTTCACACGTGTGGTCTCACAACACAAAGGAAATCCTGTTATTTTAGGAGCTGATCAGGGGGTTTGTGGATTCAAAGAATAAATCATCCATTCCACACCCAGAGCCCAGAATCTTCAGAGTGAAAACTATAGAAGCATATTCCTGTCGCTACATGTTTGCTGCAGACTGTTTATGCTTCATGATGAAAGACTTCACTTCGTTATTGAACAGTGAACCAGAGGAAAAAGTGAATTTTGATCATGTGTTCATGACTCACTAAGAATGTGACACAGATTCAGCCCAGTGCTGCATTATATTTCATTCATCAGGTGTTTGCATGTGCTTTTATAGTAATGTTGTTCAGATCAGGTTTTGTTGCAATTGCAAAAATAAGTTGTGAAACAAAAATAGGGCGAAACAATTCACTTTATGTCATTGTTTAAAAAGTGTGTCTCTGAAAATGTATTGTTTTGATAATTATAATTTTTATATTTTTATATATATATTTCAGTTATATATTTTTTATAGAATATCATATTTGAAAAAATATATACATAATATATTAAATTATATTTTTATTTAATTATGATTATATTTGGAAAGAAAAAGTAATAAAAAAATAAATTTTTTCATTGAGTTTTAAATTAAGAATTGGGAGGAGCTAAGCCTGTCAATCATAACGCCTCTCAATGAATATATAAACACCTGCTTACATCACATTCTTTTAATTTATTACTAACTTCCATATTAAGCTGTCCGAATGGGCTTTATGTGATTATACCTTCATTATATATGTGCAGGTGAACTTGTGAAACATGTTTCATGGTGGAAATGATTGCAAGGAAAGTACAACTCTGAACCGATCTTTATTGTAGAGTGCATCATTTGTTTTCACAGAGAATTTCTGTGCAATATTTCTCATAACAAGCACATCTCTGTGTGTGTGTGTGATTCTTGCAGAAGATGTCTTCAGGTGGCATGATGATAACAGTGTGTTGAGCTACAGTAACTGGGAGGACGGCGGCTCTGATGACACTGATCTGGTGCTCTTGGACACGTGTGTCGTTCTTCACTCCGAGACGGGGAAGTGGGAAAACGTCAGCTGCACGACAGAGCCTGAGAACGGAGTAGTGTGTAAGACAAGTAAGTGCACACTTCAGTCTTATTTTGATATGACTGACCAATCATAACACTGAATCTGCCATTTCCAAGGTTGAGATAAGATGCCTTTAGATGTTCAAGTGGATTTTGTGGTGTAACTAGTAAAGAGGATCTGTCACGACGTATTAAAGAGCCACATAATGGTATTTATTGTTTGAATTTCTTGTTTGATACCAAAGGTAACCTGTGCTGTTGTCTCTCAGTTTCCTCTTTGCTCTGCGGTGTATGTTGTGTGCAGTGAGAGCCCCGTGGCTTGTTGGACATAGCAACAGTAACTAATAGGGGAGTGTCTTTGCGAAGGGTTAATTGAGACGCTACTATAGTTTTTCATTATTTGTGTGTTTTCCATTTTTATCATAACTTTTGTTAAAGTTTTAGTAATTTTGTTGTGTAGTTATTTACAATTCTTTTTTACTGTTTCTATAGTTTTATTCATTTTTATTTAAATTGTATTTATTTTAGCCGATTTTATCGTTAAATCTATATATTTTTTTTTTTTTCAGTAAACATTTATTTTATTTTATTTTTAAGTAAAAAACTATAATAAATGTTTTTTTTCCCCCAGTTTTAGTTAACTATTATAGGAGCCATTTTCGAAGCCACTATTGTAGGAGGCATTTTTTCATGTTTTATTTCAAGCCACTAGAGGTCGCACATTTTTCAAACTTTTTGACTTTAAGTTGTAAGTGCATGATTGTCCATTTTTACGATCTTGGTTCTGATGCGTCGTTATGGACACTGTTATTTCTTTATGGTTTGTTGCTGTTTGAAATTTTGAATCAAGAAGGAGACAATAAATCAATTGGAATAACCAAGTTTTTTTTTTTTTTTTTTTTTTTTAAGTATGGACATTGTGTTTTCGGGAAGTCGTGGCCTAATGGTTAGAGAGTCGGACTCCCAATTGAAAGGTTGTGAGTTCGAGTCCCGGACCAGCAGGAATTGTGGGTGGGGGGAGTGCATGTACAGTTCTCTCTCCACCTTCAATACCACGACTTAGGTGCCCTTGAGCAAGGCATCGAACCCCCAACTGCTCCCTGGGCGCTGCAGCATAAATGGCTGCCCACTGCTCCGGGTGTGTGCTCACAGTGTGTGTGTGTGTGTGTGTGTTCACTGCTCTGTGTGTGTGCATTTCGGATGGGTTAAATGCAGAGCACAAATTCTGAGTATGGGTCACCATACTTGGCTGAATGTCATGTCACTTTCACTTTCATTTTTACTTTTATTATCAATCTATTCAAGTACAAACAACCCCGCAGGACCAAGATCATAAAATGGACAAGCATGCACCTACAGCTATAATAATAATTCTAGTTCTATGGCCACTAGGGCTGGGACAACGCGTCGAGGTCATCGATGACGTCGACGCAAAAAATACGTCGACGCAAAATATGCGCATCGATTCGTCGACCTGTTTTTATTTCTCTAAAAAACGTTTGCAAAACGTTTACCTTATGTGCGCTGAATATACGCGATGGCCGGATCAACATTCTGTCCAACGTTATATAACCAATCCAGGGGTTTTTCTGCATTGATCTTTTTTTTTGGCGGCTGTCAAAGCCTTATTTGATCGGTGAGTGACGGTGACAGAGCGCGTACGAGAGAGAGCCCCGGCTGCGCGCGCACTCACAGTCTTCAAACAACACAAGCGCTTCTTGCTCTCTCCTCCTCTTTTTTATTGAATGCTAGACATCAAGTTGTTATTTTCATCTGAAAGAAGAACTTTTATTCAGTAAGCTAGGCCCTATGTGTTCAGTAAGCTTGTTTCAGTAAGCTATGTGTTTTCAAGGTTTTATTGAATGCTATCTCTATACAAGTGCAAAGGAATGCATTCTTAGACAGTCTTTTATTTTGTAATTTTAAGAGCAATAAACATATATTGCAATGTTAAGGAATTCATGTTTTTTTCATTCAGATATGTAAATCAACATGTATAAATTGTTAGTAGTCAATTAATGGGGAGTTAATCGAAATCGAATCGCCCTGAAAAATTAATCGTTAGATTAATCGATGCATCGGAAAAATAATCGCTAGATTAATCGTTTAAAAAATAATCGTTTATCCCAGCCCTAATGGCCACCAGTTATAAATGAATGGCTTTCAATGGAGAAAGGTGCTTTTTGCTTATTTTTGTTTATTTGAAGTATTGAGCTGGTTTCAATGGAGGGCCAGTTTACTCAATTAAATCATTATTAAATAGTTAAAACAAACATTTAAAAATGTATTGATTATTAAATGATTATATCAATTAGCAAATGTCTTTTGTATTTTTATTTTTGCGTTGTTGTTTTTTTTAGATTTAAGCACAAGCTCCTGACATTTCATTTTGGTTAACATCAATTTTCTAGTTCTTACACGTTCACATATTTATTGAATTATTTATTTTTGAGTAATTGGGCCATCCACAGGCTTCAGGTGCAGTGAATGATGTAACATCATAAATTTGCTAAAATAATATTGTGGAAAGAACATATTAGTGCATATTTTTGGTGCTTTGGTATGCTTTGCCCGTAAAGATTTAAAAGTGTGATTTGACTTTCAATCATTTTTATGTTTTTCAGAGGCAGTCTGGAAACGTCCACCTAGTAAGCATGATCTTATTTTGCTGTTAATGTAATCTTGCTATACTGTAATATATGTATATTAAGTGAGTTTAAAAGACCTTATGTCCATGACTGTGTTTGTTTGAAGCCGTCAGGTTCATTGTAAATCCATGAAACCATCAGAAAGCATCTTGTGTTTGTGTTGGTGATCATATTTCTGTCTCCTCCTGATCTGTAGAGGGCAGTCCTCTTCTGTCAGCTCTGGTCATCATGAGCGTGGTGCTGATTGTGCTCATTTCTGCCGTGGTTTGGTTCATTCACCAAAGAAACGACTCGGGTTCATCCGTCCTCAACCTGATCGAGTACCACCCGCCCTTCAGATCCCCGTCCTCCGATCAGGCCTGTTTGATCGAAGCTGAAGAAATCGAGGCGGTGCCTTAGTGTTTTCATCCGTGCCCGGGTGAGAATAAACAGCAGGGGTTTATGGGAGATTGTGAACTCTTTCCTTTTCACTGGTTCCTCCGCGGCGGTCCACGCAGAACAAAACGAGGCCGCCGTGACTCAAATGATCTGTTTCTCTGGGGTGGAATGGAGGACTGTGTGGGAAAATACGGTCTGTCTGAATGCCATGTGTGAAATAAACCTAAAACAGTTGCTGGGATTTTATTACGCAGGAAAATTAAGCACATTGATCTTTCCTTCTCCTCTATATATATATATAGAGATGTAGATGTTGCATGATGAAAATGGATAAAAAATGTAATGTAAAAAATAGAATTGTATAAAATTTATGTAAAATTTATATATAATCTGAAAAAATAAGATATTAATATTATTAAATATTTATGTTCTTGTATGCGTTTTCATCACCCTCATCTTAAACCAAGCCTGATAAAATGTATTCTGAATAAAATCTATATTTTATTATATATTTATTATTGTTGTGTTATTATTATTATTATTAAATAATAATAACATTACATATATATTGCCCGCATCTTCTCTGTTATTTTTTTCCTGAAGATTAATTTATAATTAATTGAATCTGAGTTGATTGCAGCTCCTTTCCATAAAATTATATTTCATAGAGACCACTAAAAAGGCCATATATAATGCCATATATTTTGTGCACTATAATTTCGAAACTAAATTACTGAAATTTAAGTCATAAATCAGTTCAATTTAGTCCTCATCGCAGCTCCTAAAGCTTTGGATTATTTGTTAATGTTGTAGGTGCCAAAGTTGTCTGTTTCTTTGTTTTTTACGTTTTGTCAGATTTCTTCCTTTGGAGTAGGACCAGTATTTATTTCCTGGCTTTCTTGGATGAAAAGGTTACAAATATGTGTTTGTCACTGTATATGCACCTCAATTTTGTCAATACAAAAAATTAATGATTGCAAATCACAATTATTATATATATATATTTTTGTTTTGTGATGTTATTGTTGTTTTTAATTTTTGGATTTGCCACTAACAGTCTTGTGTGTCTTTATTGTTATGAATGAATCCAATTGTGAAAACATTGATTAAGGCTTTATTTATCCATGCATGAACAACAAGCCATTTCTCAAAGAGAAACTAATGAAGTCTTGTTTTTTTATAATGAATAAAGATGTGCCAAACATTACAGTTTTTTGTTTTTTAGTGTCTGATATGAAACCAATAACAACCAAAACCCCATAAAAAAACATCATGCATGCACAAATGCATACATGATCCTATTAATAGCTCCGATTTGAATGCTGCTGTAAGCAAATTCAAGCTAAACTCTCCAGAGATGTGTCAACAAACACAAGCATGCAGAATGATTAGCAGTCAGTTTCTACATTTGCAAATCAACAGAAGATGTTTGCTTTGCTGCAGACGTTTGTGTCCGGATGAGCTGCAGATGAATGTGTAATGAAGAGCGATCAGGATAAAGTGGGAGAGCTAATTGAGGGCAGACGATTTACCCTCTGGGGTTTTTATACATCACTGTCATTGTTCTACCCTGAAAGTGTCAATTTCCCTCTGTATCTCCAGCTGCTTCGCCTACACATGTTTATATATATATATATATATATATATATATATATATATATATATATATATATATATATATTTGTATTTGTTTAATCATGTACAGTCGTGGCCAAAAGTTTTGAGAATTACATAAATATTGGAAATTGGAAAAGTTGCTGCTTAAGTTTTTATAATAGCAATTTGCATATACTCCAGAATGTTATGAAGAGTGATCAGATGAATTGCATAGTCCTTCTTTGCCATGAAAATTAACTTAATCCCAAAAAAACCTTTCCACTGCATTTCATTGCTGTCATTAAAGGACCTGCTGAGATCATTTCAGTAATCGTCTTGTTAACTCAGGTGAGAATGTTGACGAGCACAAGGCTGGAGATCATTATGTCAGGCTGATTGGGTTAGAATGGCAGACTTGACATGTTAAAAGGAGGGTGATGCTTGAAATCATTGTTCTTCCATTGTTAACCATGGTGACCTGCAAAGAAACGCGTGCAGCCATCATTGCGTTGCATAAAAATGGCTTCACAGGCAAGGATATTGTGGCTACTAAGATTGCACCTAGATCAACAATTTATAGGATCATCAAGAACTTCAAGGAAAGAGGTTCAATTCTTATAAAAAAGGCTTCAGGGCCTCCAAGAAAGTCCAGCAAGCGCCAGGATCGTCTCCTAAAGAGGATTCAGCTGCGGGATCGGAGTGCCACCAGTGCAGAGCTTGCTCAGGAATGGCAGCAGGCAGGTGTGAGCGCAAAGAAGCCACTTCTCTCCAAATAAAACATCAGGGACAGATTGATCTTCTGCAGAAAGTATAGTGAATGGACTGCTGAAGACTGGGCAAAGTCATATTCTCCGATGAAGCCCCTTTCCGATTGTTTGGGGCATCTGGAAAAAGGCTTGTCCGGAGAAGAAAAGGTGAGCGCTACCATCAGTCCTGTGTCATGCCAACAGTAAAGCATCCTGACACCATTCATGTGTGGGGTTGCTTCTCATCCAAGGGAGTGGGCTCACTCACAATTCTGCCCAAAAACACAGCCATGAATAAAGAATGGTACCAAAACACCCTCCAACAGCAACTTCTTCCAACAATCCAACAACAGTTTGGTGAAGAACAATGCATTTTCCAGCACGATGGAGCACCGTGCCATAAGGCAAAAGTGATAACTAAGTGGCTCGGGGACCAGAATGTTGAAATTTTGGGTCCATGGCCTGGAAACTCCCCAGATCTTAATCCCATTGAGAACTTGTGGTCAATCCTCAAGAGGCGGGTGGACAAACAAAAACCCACTAATTCTGACAAACTCCCAAGAAGTGATTATGAAAGAATGGGTTGCTATCAGTCAGGATTTGGCCCAGAAGTTGATAGAGAGCATGCCCAGTCCAATTGCAGAGGTCCTGAAAAAGAAGGGCCAACACTGCAAATACTGACTCTTTGCATAAATGTCATGTAATTGTCGATAAAAGCCTTTGAAACGTATGAAGTGCTTGTAATTATATTTCAGTACATCACAGAAACAACTGAAACAAAGATCTAAAAGCAGTTTAGCAGCAAACTTTTTGAAAACTAATATTTATGTAATTCTCAAAACTTTTGGCCACGACTGTACTTGTTTGATTGATTGTTTATTTAAATGTATTGGTTAATTGTTAAATTTATTGGTTTATGTTTATTTATGATTTAAATGTGTTTTTAATATTTATTGTCTATTTAATTTTTATATATATATATATATATATATATATATATATATATACAGTACAGACCAAAAGTTTGGAAACATTACTATTTTTAATGTTTTTGAAAGAAGTTTCTTTTGCTCATCAAGCCTGCATTTATTTGATCAAAAATACAGAAAAAAATGTAATATATTGTGATATATTATTACAATTTAAAATAATTGTTTTTAAATTTATTATACTTTAAATGATCATTTATTTCTGTGATGCAAAGCTGAATTTTTTGGATCATTATCACATGATCCTTTAGAAATCATTCTAATATGATGATTCAATATCAAAGTTGGAAACAGTTCTGCTGCTTAATATTTTTTCAGAACATGTGATACTTTTTTAGGATACTTTGATGAATAAAAAGTAAAAAAAAAAAAAAAGAAACTATGTTTTTAAAATATAAATATTTTGTAATAACAACATACACTACTGGTCAGTAATTTGGGGACAGTAAATTTTTTTTATTTGTTTTTAAAAATAAAATCAATACTTTTATTCAGCAAGGATGTGTTTAATTGATAAAAAGTGATAGTAAAGAAAATATATTATAAGAATATATATTATTAGAATTTTTTATTTTATTTTGAATAAATGCAGTTCTTTTTAACCTTTTATTCATCAAATATATTAGACAGCAGAACTGTTTCCAACACGCATAATAAATCAGAATATTAGAATGATTTCTAAATGATCATGTGATAGACTGGATGTTACATGTGACACTGAAGGCTGGAGTAATGATGCTGAAAATTCAGCTTTGCATCAAAGGAATAAATTATTTTTTTAAAGTATATTAAAAAAGAAAACTATTATTTTAAGTTGTAATAATATTTCACAATATAACTGTTTTTACCGTATTTTTGATCAAATAAATGCAGGCTTGATGAGCAGAAGAAACTTCTTTCAAAAACATTAAAAATAGTAATGTTTCCAAACTTTTGGTCTGTACTGTATATATATATATATATATATATATATATATATATATATATATATATATATATATATATATAAATGCATTTATTGATTGAATTTTGAGGGGCAGTAATCAATTAAATAACAATAAAGGCAGTAATTCTCTCTCAGATGATCTGCACCCATAAAGGTGCTTTTGTTAAGATTCAGAGTTTTTGATGAGCAACCGGCAGAATGTACTGTACTCCTCTGATCGTCATATTACAAGTTATCACTGATGTCCATTAGAGGGCGCTGTGACTCTGTGACCCTGTGGACGGACTGATCAGTCATCCATTAATTATTTGCATAACAATAGCGCATTTTTCAACCCCACAAATTTCCATTAACATAATGCAAAATTACTGTAATATGATAAAAATGATACATTATTCATAATTTAAATGTATACATAATAGTGTTTGATCTCAACTGGTAGAACACTTCGCTAGCAAGCAAGCAAGCGCAAGGTTGGGGGTTCGATTCCCCGGGAACACATGATATGTAAAAAAAAATTGATAGCCTGAATGCACTGTAAGTTGCTTTGGATAAAAGCGTCTGCTAAAATTTAATTTAATTTTATTTTATTTTATTTTATTTTATTTTATTTTATTTTATTTTATTTTATTTTATTTTATTTTATTTTATTTATAATGATTTAAATATTAAAATACTTTGTGTAACTTTAAAAATAATATCTTGGAAAATTAAAAAAAAAACTTTAATTTAATGTTTTAATTGTCATGAAAATAACACAAAATATAGTATATATTTTAATCAGAAATTATTATTGTAATTATTAGTTTTATTGCAAGATGCAAACTGACAGTTGGCATGGAAATGTGCACACCACCAGACATGTGTCGCTTTCTCACATCCTTTGTTAAGACAATATGGTGTTTGCACACAGAATGACAAGACAGATTTTACTTGACTTGAAAGTGGCGGTTGTTGACAATTGTCTAAATGGGACTACAGAGGTTGTTGGGGACATTAAACCTCTGATGCTCTTAGGTCCTTTTTTGGCATTACATTAACCAATTTTTTACTTCATCGGAAAGGTACAAAACCTAGTAAAGGTTTTGTAAGTTGCTATGTGAGGTTAAAGAAAAAAAAAGGTTAAGAGGTCCTTAAAAAATGTCCAGACTTGCCTGCTCATGGTCAAAATAGATCTCACTGGAAACAAATGAGAAACAAATTTTATTTTTATATTTTATATTTATTTATTCTTGAAGTCTTTGAGTGAAACTTTGGTAAATTCATCAGAAATGTTCTGCAAAAAAAGTGGAATATATATATCAATATAAATAAAATTTGAAAATAGTATTAACAATAAACTTTAAAAAGAGACCATATGTAAGTCTGTGCACCAGTATTTGAGATTTATGACAGTTTAAGCTGTACATTTTTTTATATATTTACAGGTATATGTCTAAAAGATGAAAAACTAAAAAATGGATTATAACTACTGCATACATATAACTACCATAAAGTACTATAAAATAATGCAATCTGTTTCACTGAAGTAAAGAAATAATAATTTTGAGCACCATTCACAGAGTATCAGAGAAGTCACTTCAAAAAGGTAAACCAATCTATTCACCAGTCCATATTTACAGTTTATAATTGTGCCCATGCAAAATATTTTTATTAAAACAATGATTCAAATGTTGTCAAAGCGTAATGGTGCTGACGTCGAAGTCATGTGATCATGGCGTAGTTTGTTTATAGCCGAAGTTTAGCTTTTTACTTCCGCAGATTGTGTTCATGTTTTGTTCATCCGTGAAGATTATCACCATGAACGAAACACGTAAGAATCGTAAACTTTTGTTGGTCCCAGATCTTATCTGTTCCCTCTGGATTGTTCTACAAAAACACATAACTGCAGAGTTCTATAGATATCATATACATACATATGCATACAGCTAATCAGGACATGATGAAATGTCATTTTCCAAAACATTTTCCGCTCGCATCTGCTCTTTTTGTTTCGTTTGGATGAGCTAAACTAATTATTATTTCCTTACAATAGTGATTCTTTTTCCTTTTGTGCTGTTCTCGTTCTCTACCGTCTCTGGCATGGCCTTGATCTGTGAGCATGCTCCAATTAACAGAACCAAAACCAGCAGGACCATTAAGAAGGCCAGGAGCCATGGAAGGAAGCAAGAGGCTGCTGGGTAATACAAGTCCTGTGATCCTGCACTCATTCATCTTGTCAAATCAACACTGCCCTCGCTGTTTGCTGGATGATATGTGTTTCCTTAATGGAGCATTCCTTCTCAGGTCTTAATGTTGCCTGACAGAAGCTGGAGATTTTCCAGGGTCATATGATAACACTTGATTCTCACAATGGCTGGATTGTTCTCTTGATTTGGAAGATTAAATAGGTTGCTTGGTCTCAATAATGTTCAGTTGTGTGTGTGTGTGTGTGTGTGTGTGTTCCCAGGTAACGTTCTAGCAATCTTCTCTTAAAGTTTAGAACTTCCATAAGCATTAATAGAATGTTTTTTCCAAGTTATCTGGTCTTTAATAATGTTCTCAAAACATTAGCATAAAAACATTATTAAAATTGTACATTGTTCATGGAATGTTTTTTTTTCTGAAAGGTTTTAGTTGGACTTTCATCGTTTCGTTTTTTGTTTTTTTAAATCTTACTTCTTACAGATTGTTCAGAGAACATTCAAAAGTAACAATCCCATAATGTTTGCAAAATGGAATGTTAAGAATGTTTTTAAAAAGAAGCATTTTTTTATATTTAAAAAAACTGGACGTTGTGAACATACAAATATAGAATAGCATTCAGAAATAATATGTTCATAACTTAAGGGGATCATTTTTGAAAAATGTTCTTAGAAGATTTTTTTAAATCTTTGGTCTCTCTGTTTGAGAAGACTGTGTATTGGTGTATTGTGTACTGGTCATTCCTGTAATGTTTCCAGAATAGACTTTCTATTATTCCTATCCAATTTATTCCAATGAAAACATGATTTCCTGGGAATATTGTTTTAATTCCTAGAACTATTAGAACTATGCATTATTATGGATTATCGATTCATATTTTGGACTTAATCATAGATTTGTTTCTTACAAACACTCATCTTTTCACTTCACCAGATGTTAACTGACGGACTGGAGTGCTGTGGATTATTGTGATGTTTTTATCAGCTGTTTGGACTCTCATTCTGACGGCACCCATTCACTGCAGAGCATCCATTGATGAGACACACTGATGCAATGCTACATTTCTCCAAACATGTTCTGATGAAGAAACAAACTCATCTACTGCTGGATGGCCTGAGGGTGAGGACATTTTCAGCAAAGTTTCATTTTTGGGTGAACTACTTCTTTTAAGCAACAAAGTCTTGTGTTAACCAATATCATCAACATCATGTGAAATATTGTCAATGAATTTGATAAAATATGAAATCATTTTAGTGTGAGTTGTTTTGTGCCTGTTATTCAAATTACTTTTCATAAAAGGACAAAATGTTTGGAACAAGAATAATAATTTCCCTTTTTGTCGTCTTCCTTTTTTTGTGCTGGATGGCTCTTGTTTTTGCAGGAAAGAAGAGTTTGCTCTCTGTATTCCCTTGATATGTCTACAGAAAATCAATAACTCTGACTGCATGGGCTCTGGTGGACAATGATGACAAGTCATCAGGATGCACCGCAGACTAATGTGGGAAAAATAGGAATTAAAACAAAATAGCTACATTCATTTGTTTTCCATCAGCCTCTGGAGAGATAGTGTGCAGCGTTGCTCTCAATCTCATTATACTTTCTAATCAAGACTCTTTTAAAATCCTTTTTAAGGCGACAGGCAGATCTGCCCTTCCCCCAGTTGCGCTGCTGCGCCTCGCTGTCATTGTGCTTCTGCTTATTACTTTACAAATGACAGAGGTGAGGCTGACATTTTCACTGCATGCAGAAAAGCTCGGTATGCACGGCCTCTGCGGTAATGAATTTGCTTTGAGCTTTCACTTCCCCCTCTGCTGGTCCCCGACGCCACTCCAAAAGCAACACACAAACCTCAGTGAAAAGAATATGAGGGTAAAATCAATGAACTCGCAGGACTGTGCACAGCCACGGAAACCTGCTTTCAATTCTGTTGAGCTGAATAAGGATTTTTTTTTTCATGTCTTTAATTCAGGAGTGACTTTGTCAGTAAATTGGTCTCTTTCTGTTAGCAGGAGCGAGGTGTGAAATCACAGGCCCCGTGGATAAAAACACAATATCAATAATATTTTAACAGTTAACTTGGTCACCTTTTTAATAAAAATATATCGACCACGTCATTTTGTGCTGGTAAAAAGCAGTCTAAATATATGTAGGTGTACTTGTGGACACAAATGATATTTTCTCTCCAAGCAATGGTGCTTTTTATTAATAATATTTTTATTTATTCATGAATCCAACTCCCAGCTTGACTAAACTGTTTTTATGGGGAAGTCGTGGCCTAATGGTTAGAGAGTCGGACTCCCAATCGAAAGGTTGTGAGTTCGAGTTCGAGTCCTGGGCCGGCAGGAATTGTGGGTGGGGGGAGTGCATGTACAGTTCTCTCTCCACCTTCAATACCACGACTGAGGTGCCCTTGAGCAAGGCATCGAACCCCCAACTGCTCCCCGGGCGCCGCAGCATAAATGGCTGCCCACTGCTCCGGGTGTGTGCTCACAGTGTGTGTGTGTGTGTGTTCACTGCTCTGTGTGTGTGCACTTTGGATGGATTAAATGCAGAGCACAAATTCTGAGTATGAGTATACTTCACTTTTTTTTTTTTTTTTTTTTTTTATAGAGGGGTTTTGGACATTTGTCAGCTGGTCAGGTTGGTTTAAGACATGTAATCTCAATGCATGACTTTATGATATATCAAATCGAGTGCTGAAGGCATGTATCTGACTGATAGATTTTTTATTTTATTTTCTCCATGTGAACTTAAGCATGTGGCAATTTATTCATTTATTATTATTATAAATTTTTTTTGTTATCTGAAATCTGTGGTTTAGGCATGCACACAAAACTGGCAGGCTGTAAGTGTGCCACAGTGCCTAAATGCAAATGAAAAAAATTAAATATTTCAGTTTAAATGCGTTTGTAGTGCAGCAAATTCATTTAAATTGAAGGAATAATTCACCAAAAATGAAAATTCTGTCATTATTTACTCAGTGTATGCTGTTATTAATAGTTTTTTTCTTCTTCACTCAACAGTTAATCGTGACCTCGTTTATTAAGCAGTTAAAAATACAATATATATATGTAACCGTTGACCTTTTTAAGTCCGTTTGCTAAGGAATACACGAATCATATCCATAATGAATCTTCTTTTTCTTTTTTTGCCATTGCCGTTTTTATTTTGTTTCTGAATTCTAATAATAATACAAATCTAAGAGTTAATCCTAAAAAAAAAAAAATTTAAAAGAGCTATTAATTCTGCTTACTCAGATAAACCAGTAATATCAACCTATCAAACGGAGAGACTGTGATGGTGGCTGTTCCGGATTTGTTCTACATGTAACCAAAGTGAAAATGACTCAAATGTAGCGCTGAAACGCTTATCAAAGCGCTCTGGTGACGTCACGCCGCTCCCTTCAAGCGCGACCGTGACCGTGAAGCTTCACTTCTTCAGATTCACACACACTCACGCGCTCATAAGTCACACTGGCAGCGCTGCTGTGCTCTGCTACGGCTCCTCATACCGCTGTCGGACTCTAAGAAACCTATCGGAAATCTTCCGTCTCCTTTTACGAGGTCTCTGGATTGTTTATCTCAAAGTGAAAGCAGAAGGTGAGGGAATTATTTCACTAATCTGAAAGAGACCGCGCGCGCGTCCGTCAGTGTGCTGGTGTGTGTCCACTTGCTGTTTGTTGTTTGCGCTCTGAATCAGGTTGAAAACGGTCACAAACTCACCGAGTGACGCGTTTTTTATCTTAATCTGTGGTCAAAGCCATCAGGTATAGAATGCATATGAAACTTGTTAAAGTATTTCAATTAAAACGCTTCTTTTCAATCTTAAAATCGTGCGTAAAATAGTTTCTGTCATGACAGTCCCTTTGTGTACACTAGCATTACCTGGTCAGTCGGTAGTTGACATATTAATGAGGTTTTCTTATTCAAAACTGAACATATATTAATAAAATCTATATATTTTTTTTAAGGGACAATTTGATATTAGACCGTGAACAGTTAAGACATGCACTTTATGTCTTAAATGTTCACTGTCTAATATCAAATTGTCATACAATTTAAGGTTAAGTACAAAGATTGCGTTTATCAATTAAAGTGAGATTATAATAAAAAACTAGTTAAGCAAAAATGTTAAGATCGCTAAGATAATTTTCTCATCTCTGATGCCAACTGTAGATAGTAATAGAGGAGAGAAACACGAAATCGTGTTCAGCTTTGCTTTCAATCAGAAAGATGATTTCTTTAGTGCTGTCTTCGCTGTGGATATTTAACATTAGCCAAATCATTTGGGTCAGAAGGAAACTGCTGGGCAGATGTTGTTCAGGAATTAATATTACAGCATTCATGGATGATTTATGATGTCTTAACTAATATATGACTGTCCTATTAAGAGGTTGTTGTTTTGTTTATTATTTGATGAATTTAATACAGCTGATGAAGGTGGTGAAGTCTTGATATTGGTATTAATTTCTAACACACTGAATCCTAAAAATACATAATTTTGGGTAGAAAAAAAGCAAGACTGGGAATAATTATAAACGTGCTGTAACTTAAATATAGCCTATTTTAGTGTTATTGATGATTCATGCATCAGAAAAAGTGGCTTTTTTATGCAAACCGGACTGTTTTAAGTTTTATAAAGCTTTATTGGGATGCATTTTATTTTTTCTCGCTTGTTTGCTTGATTATAAGGTCTTGCTGTTGAAATCAATGCGTTGTTGTTGATCTGTTTGACTTTTGAAGAAGTGTTGCATGCATCCATAATCACTCTTTACATGCAATGAGATATTGTTAGTTTGATCTTTAGAAATTCTTATGTTTGCTTGTGTAGAACTTCTTTGACAGTGAGAAATGGCATAAAGCCATCAGACCTTGATGTCTCACAAGTCTCGCAAACATAAGACGCAATTCGATTCAGATTTCAGACTTGTCATTGGCCATAAATATAAAAGTGGTGGTTTTATTACTAACTTGAGTCTGAGTTAGAGTAAGGTGAACTGCTATTGAGAATAATAGAAATTACAACGTCTTACAGTAATGAATATTTGTTGTTGAATTGTCACGAAAATGTCCAAAAGAAAATTTTTCATGGGTTTTCTGACTTGGGACCAGTTTGTGAAATCCGTCCTGCATTTCCCTCCCTCTCCGTGTCACGGCCGGGATCCAATGAGGCACGGAGATAGAACCAATAGCAGGTAAATCATTTATTAAAGGGTAATCCACAGGGGTAAACAGTCCAGGCAGGGTCAAAACCAGAATATCCAAACAAAACATAAACTAAACAAGAAGACAAGGCAAGTGCACGAACTGACGGACATGAATAAACAACTACTCCGTGACACATACTAAAACAGACCGGGTTATATACACAAGGAGAGACAAGCGCTAATGGGAAACTGACAGGGTGTGATGATAGGTAATTAGTGACAGCTGGGTGCAATAATTAAGCAGGGACGTGAGGAATGTGATTAATGAAGTGAAAGACACCGTGGAAAGAGGACATCTAGTGGACACCCAGGGAGCACAACCCAGACACTGTGACAATACCCCCCCTCTACGGAGCGGCTCCCAGACGCTCCACGACAAGACAAAATCTTGGGGAACAGATACCAGAAGTGTAGACACAAAACAGAGAGACCAGGAGGGAGGAGGACCGGAGGAGGTTCAGGGGGAGGGACGGAGGGCCAGGCTCACAGAGGGGAACAGGCAGAAAACAAGAAACACAAAACATAAGTCCATAAGGACATCACGTGGTGCCCACCAGGGCGGAACAGAAGACCACCACAAACGTGTGATCAGGGCGGAAGCCCCCCCAGGGCGGAGCAGAAGACCACCACAACCGTGTGGTCAGGGCGGAAGCCCCCCAGGGCGGGGCAGAAGACCACCACAACCGTGTGGTCGAGGCCGGAGTCCCCCAGGGCGGAGCGGAAGACCACCACACCCCTGTGGTCAAGGCGGAAGCCCCCCAGGGCGAAGCAGAAGACCACCACAACCTTGTGGTCGAGGCCAGAGTTCCCCAGGGCGGAGCAGAAAACCACCACCACCATGTGGTCAGGGCGGAAGGCCCCCAGGACGGAGCAGAAGACCACCACCCCCCTGTGGTCAAAGCGGAAGCCCTCCAGGGCGGAGCAGAAGACCACCACTTCCCTGTGGTCGATGCACAAAGCCCCCAGGGCGGATCAGAAGCCCACCACTTCCGTGCGGCCGGATCAACGGGAGGACGAGACTCTGGTAATTCCATGGTGTCTCTACTGGACTCCAGAAGATCGGTGCTGGCCTGACACTGCTCATGAAGATCATTGGTGACTTGCATTTGCTCATGAAGATCAATGGTGACTTGCCTTTGTTCATGAAGATCAGAGGTGACTTGCCTTTGTTCATGAAGATCAGAACCTTGAAGATCAGTCCTTGAAGATCAGTCCTTGAAGATCACCGGTGACTTGACTCAGTCCTTGAAGATCACCGGTGACTAGCCCTGACTCTGGAAGGTCATCGGTGACTAGCCCTGACTCTGGAAGGTCATCGGTGACTAGCCCTGACTCTGGAAGGTCATCGGTGACTAGCCCTGACTCTGGAAGGTCATCGGTGACTAGCCCTGACTCTGGAAGGTCATCGGTGACTAGCCCTGACTCTGGAGGGTCATCGGTGACTAGCCCTGACTCTGGAGGGTCATCGGTGACTAGCCCTGACTCTGGAGGGTCATCGGTGACTAGCCCTGACGCTGGAGGGTCATCGGTGACTAGCCCTGACGCTGGAGGGTCATCGGTGACTAGCCCTGACGCTGGAGGGTCATCGGTGACTAGCCCTGACGCTGGAGGGTCATCGGTGACTAGCCCTGACGCTGGAGGGTCATCGGTGACTAGCCCTGACGCTGGAGGGTCATCGGTGACTAGCCCTGACGCTGGAGGGTCATCGGTGACTAGCCCTGACGCTGGAGGGTCATCGGTGACTAGCCCTGACGCTGGAGGGTCATCGGTGACTAGCCCTGACTCTGGAGGGTCATCGGTGACTAGCCCTGACTCTGGAGGGTCATCGGTGATTAGCCCTGACTCTGGAGAGTTCACAGGCACCTGACTCGACTCTGGGGAGTTCACAGGCACCTGACTCGACTCTGGGGAGTTCACAGGCACCTGACTCGACTCTGGGGAGTTCACAGGCACCTGACTCGACTCTGGGGAGTTCACAGGCACCTGACTCGACTCTGGGGAGTTCACAGGCACCTGACTCGACTCTGGAGGGTCAACTGGCACCTGAATCAACTCCGGAGGGTCAGCTGAGACTCTCATCCTGTGCAGCGGCGCAGGGCAAGCAGCCATCTTGGGCCATGACTCTGGACAGGCGGCCATCTTGTACTGTGGTGCTGGGCTGGCGGCCATCTGGGGTTGTGGCGCTGGACTGGCGGCCATCTTGTACTGTGGCGCTGGACCAGTGGCCAATTTGGCCATTGGCGCTGGGTTAGCGGCCATCTTGTGCAGTGGCGCTGGACTGACGGCCATCTTGTGCTGTGGCGCTGGACTGACGGCCATCTTGTGCTGTGACCACCCCGCCGGAAGAGACAGAAGTGGCTGGGGCATCCCACCGAAGCCGATGCTGCAGGTAGCGCACGAATTCCCAGAATTCCAGTGTCTCTAACTGCGCCATCTCCTCCTGAGACACTGGATCATCCAGCCCGCCATTAAAATAGTCCTTGAGGGCCGCATTGTTGTAGCCCATGCCCTCGGCCAGGGACCAGAACACCTGAGCCAGGGCACCCACTTCATTGCCCTCTTGGCGGAGGGCGATCAACCGAAGGTACTTGGTTCGCCGCTCCGCCATCTTGGCTGGGGAACGGAAAAATGACATACCGCTGGTTCCTAGTGTGACGGAGTCGTTCTGTCACGGCCGGGATCCAATGAGGCACGGAGATAGAACCAATAGCAGGTAAATCATTTATTAAAGGGTAATCCACAGGGGTAAACAGTCCAGGCAGGGTCACAACCAGAATATCCAAACAAAACATAAACTAAACAAGAAGACAAGGCAAGGGCACGAACTGACGGACATGAATAAACAACGACTCCGTGACACATACTAAGACAGACCGGGTTATATACACAAGGAGAGACAAGCGCTAATGGGAAACTGACAGGGTGTGATGATAGGTAATTAGTGACAGCTGGGTGCAATAATTAAGCAGGGACGTGAGGAATGTGATTAATGAAGTGAAAGACACCGTGGAAAGAGGACATCTAGTGGACACCCAGGGAGCACAACCCAGACACTGTGACACTCCGTTTGTCTTTGCCTTTTTTTCTGCAAATTCTCTGCTCTTTTGGGGGACATCGGCTGAACAGTTGATGCCAGATCCGAGCGTCTTCCTAACAGCATGACATTGTGCTGTTAGCCACGAGAGATCCGTGAAATTAGCTTAAATCTCACCGCATTTGAGCTCTCAATACCAGCTGCATGAAGTCTCATCACTGTATACTGCTGCACACTACTGAAATATATATTTAAGTTAGCAGCAGTGCTACTTTTAGTTAGTTTGAGCTACATTCAGGAAAGTTGTTATTGATGGTAAGTGCTTTAAAGCACTTGGTGTGTTTGAGCTAATGCATGGCAGCAGCTGTATTGCTGTGTGTTCTTCTCATCTTTACTGGGAATGTGCATCTCTTCTCGTCCTCTCTGATGCATCCACCACGCAGCAGCTGCATGATTGTGTAAAGATGCTTGGAAGCCATTAGTGGAAATGAATTGAAAGAAACAGAAAGACCCTCCTCTTTTCTTTTTTTCCTCCCCGTTTAGACACACACTCGGAGACATGGATTATACTAATGCATTCTCACAAACTCACGTTTTGTAGTTCAAACAAATATCTATTGTTGCTTTTTTGTAGAGCTGCAGTTGAGCACAAAAGCGGTCTGTTATGTACTTGTTGTGTCTCGGCTGCAGGAAGAATCTACAGCTGTCAGGACTTGTTTTGTGGTTGTACTGTACCTTTATTTTGCTACTCTGAAAGGAAAACACGGTTCACAAACAAAGCCTTTGGTAATAAAGATTCTTATTCTCACTGCTGAAACTGGTTTCTGGGAGTTTCTCAGAATCATTCGTGAAACACCTTTGTGTTAGTTATTTTGTGTTGTATATTTATTTTGTAAATAATAGATGTTATTATGCTAGAACTAACAGTAGCAGAAGAAGTAATAAAGAGTAAAGTGTGTTAAGAGTCTTTGCTGTGTGTGTCTGTGTACTGATCCTTCTGAAACATTACAAACAGTGAGTTTGTATTAAGTGAGTTGAATTAAATCCTTCATCATTTCAGGTCATCTTTTTTTTTGCCCAAAATCAGAGAGAAAAAGTAGTTATATTTCACCAACAACAACAACAAAAAAAGTATTTTTACATTTATTTATTTGTGTATGTGTAAAATAATTATTTTGTGCACATTTTGCCTCAAATGTTTATTCCTGAACTATCTTTATTTATTGATTTGATTTGGTTGCTTGGTATTTCTTAATAGTGGTAAATACGTTTTAATTTAAATCACTTTTTAATTTAAATCTCTGTAAAAGCTCAAAAGGTGGCTCTACTTTATTTAATAATTTTTAAATATTTATTAAATATGGCTTAAATTTATTGAATAAGATCCCAACCAAAAGATTATAAATTTTACCAACAAACAAAATGATTATTATTTTTGTTGTTGTTGTTGCAGTTTGATATAAGTATTTAAATGTCATAAAATAATAATAAGTATTTTCCAATAGTTTTAAATATAAATATCAAGCATTATTTTTTATAATACATTATTTGCATTACAGTAATGATAATTTGCAGACACATGTGCCTTATTGTCATAAAAGCGACATCATAATGCAAATCTTAATTTCTATATAATAATAGTAATAATTATAATAATAATAAATATTTATATAAAATTAATATAAAATTGTCTAAAAAATGACATCAAAATGTTTCTCATGTTTTTATCATTTTTTTTCTATTATGTCATTTTTGGGATGCATTGTTCCCTTTCAGTCGGTCACTCTCGACGCCACGTCGGTGACCGACGAATATGGGATATCGCTTCGATAGACCAATCTACTTCGAGTGTAAACTAAACTAGCCAATGCACATTGGCATTAAATTATTGCATCCAGCTGCCACTGATCACTGCGTGAGTATAAGAACGCAGCAGGTGCAATGCATTCCAGCTTTTCGCTTTGGAGCCGAGTGTTAGTATCGCTCTGCTCAACTGTGTCTGCTGTGAACTACGAGTTCAGCACGCTCTCGGAAGCTTCGTTTGTTGGTGAGACGGCGCTTCAGCTGCGGTCGTTCCTGTGTCGAGTGGATTGCACACTTCAGGCTGCACTACCCCTGTCGTGTTGCAAGCGGCCAATTCCCCTGTGCGCTTAGCACTAAAAGAGCATTTCCTAAAGAGCAAATTTCTCTAAAAGAGCTTCACGGATGCGTCTTTGTAAAGACGACGGATCATCCTTATAAGGATGCTGTTTCACCCGTGCGTTTCTGGGTGCGGTCGTCACCTGGCAACGGGTGATGGTCACGATCGCTGCCTCACGTGTGTGGGGGCGTCTAGCACTCTGAGGTGGCTTTCGTGGATGAGTCATGTTCTCACTGCGGGAATATGACCATCTCTGAGCTGCGAACCAGGCTCCGCTACCTTCAGAGGGGCGGAGTCCCGTTGCCGCGGCCGCGATCTGGGGCTCGTTCTGGCACCGGACTCCATCCCCTGACGGTCCAGCTGATTTGGAGGTGGTTCAGAGCCGCTCAGGTACACCTGTTTGCTTCTCCAGAGACCTCTCACTGCCAGTTGTTCTACTCCCTGACCGAGGGAACTCTCGGCACAGACGTACTGGCACACAGCTGGCCGCGGGACCTACGCAAGTATGCGTTTCCCCCAGTGAGCCTTCTCGCACAGACACTGTGCAAAGTCCGGGAGGACGAGGAGCAAGTCTTGCTAGTAGTGCCGTATTGGCCCACGCGGACCTGGTTCCCAGAACTAGTGCTCCTTGCGACAGCCCCTCCTTGGCCAATTCCTCTGACGAAGGATCTACTGACTCAGAGATGGGGCACCATTTGGCACCCGCGTCCAGACCTTTGGAAACTCCATGTCTGGTCCCTGGATGGGACGCGAAGGGTTCTAGGTGACCTACCCCAAGAGGTAGCGAACACCATCACTTCGGCAAGAGCACCGTCTACGAGACACGCTTACGCCTTGAAGTGGAACCTGTTCGTCGAGTGGTGTTCTTCTCGCCGAGAAGACCCCCGAAGATGTCCGATTGCGGTCGTGCTGTCCTTTCTGCAGCAAGGGCTGGAGCGAAGGCTGTCTCCCTCCACCCTCAAAGTCCAGCTTGCTGCTATTGGTGCGTACCATGACCCCATGAATGGGAAGTCTTGGGGTAAGCATGACCTCATCGTCAGGTTCCTTAGAGGGGCCAGAAGGTTAAATCCATCCCAGCCCCCTTGTATACCCTCTTGGGACCTGACTCTAGTGCTTAAATCACTACAGCAGGGCCTATTCGAGCATTTGCATTCAATTGAGCTAAAGTTTATTTCATTGAAAACTCTGCTCCTGCTTGCACTGGCCACCATCAAGAGGGTAGGGGACCTGCATGCATTTTCGGTCGACGATTCGTGCCTACGAGTTCAGGCCGGCTGACTCCCAGGTAAACCTGAGGCTGTACTGTAATAGCTCTGTCTGTGGCAGGACTGAGGAATTGAAACAGTGGCGTAAAGCTCTCGACGAGGTGCGCAGTGCCAGTCAGCTCTCTCTGTGCATACAGCAGCTGCACAAGTCCATCGCCTGGGAGAAATCCATCATGAAAGTGGTGAGTGTGTAAATACTGATCATAACAACAAATCATTAAAAGAAATTGTTTAATAGCAATGTGACTTCTTTTTTTTTTATTAAATCTTTGCATAGCTATGACAGGAAACACAGGATTATCAGTGAAATTTTTAAAATATAAAGCATATGCATAAACTCATATAGGAAATGAAACCGTTATCAAATAAGCATGTGTCCTATTCTCCTGAAACATTGATGTCATATTTTAGAGCAGTCAATGCAATTTATGAAAGAAATCAATCAAATCATTGTGTGTGAAAATATTCAGATGTAACCCTTAACATTTTAACAAGTAACCGTAATTTAATTATGATTTTTTTTAAGTAACTGTAACAGATTACGGTTACATTTATTTTGCAATTAAATTACGTAATTCCGTTACATGTAACTAGTTACTCCCCAACACTGTTGGCAGATGTGATGCACTGAACAATTGAAAGAGAACCAATCAAAAGCATTAGAATATCATTGCTTTATTTATTTAACGGCCTTTAAATGGCAGGAGCCATTGTGCACATCGAAAACAACAAATTAACATTATTCAACATCTTAGCTTTTTGCAGAAGATATTCAGATGTATTCTCCTTTGTAATCATTAACGTATTCAAAAGGAACTGTAAATCAATTTTAAAAAATTCTCAGTAACTGTAATAAATAACAGGTAGATTTATTTGGTAATTTGAATTACCTAACGCTGTTACATGTAAAGGCCCTGACACACTTCAGCCGAAATGTTTCGGCAGTTCGAAACAGCTGACCAAAGAAAACTTTTTGAGGGAGTTCCTTTTGGCTCCTAAACACCTTTGAGCTTTCATTGGTCCGTATTTTATTTTATTTTATTTTTTTCGGTTCGTTTCTCATTCTGCGGAGGTCCTACAGAAGAGCAACATCTCCTGAACACACTTTAGTGTCGAAAAGCTGAGCTGCACAAATATATCTGCACCTGTACAATCGCTCGCGGACAGACTTTAAAGATTCAGAAAAAGCATTTAATTCCTAGAAAGAAAATGCAACGTATCTTTGTGTCAACGACCGGGGTCATGCAAAATAGTGACAAAGAGAAACATCCAAGACAAGTTTTCCAAAGCTAAGAAAAGAATGAAAGTAAAGATATAAGGTAGCAAGTATCAAACATGTGTTTCAAATAAATGTTAAACCATACTGCTGCTGTTCTTTCAATAAGCAAATTTAAAGGGTATACAGAAAATCAAATGCCAAACGAATATACAATAACACACCTTTGTTTTAATCAAAAGTAAATCATGACACCAAATAAAATATAGAAAGGTGTAACCATTTATCCAGTTTAATAAAATAAATGAACACTAATAAAGTAACCAGCTGAGTCAACTGACTGTTTTGTCCACATCATGTTAAAGTTTTCAGACTATGAGCCATTCACACTTCCCATAGAGGACTGATTATGTTTATTTTGTATTGCAAACATGGCACTTGACGCTCATCATTATTCTTTTGTCTATGATATTCTGACCCTTGGGGTCCGTCTCACATCTAGATTGCCAGCACCTCTTTATTGCGTCGTTGTTGCGTTTAGGGGATAACCGCGAGCGTCACGAGTCATGTTTACATCTTTCTACACCCCGCCTCCAGCAGCGTGAGGGTTTCCTTAACCGTATATCATCGCTCATCCTATTCAAACTTCATTTTGCTCCATAACAAAGAACGAAAACGAACTTCGTTTGAAGTATAACCGAGGCCTTAACTAGTAACTGTCCAGCACTGAAGTAATCCGGTTGTGTTTCTGGCTCAGTACTGTCAGATCTGCTGTAAGAGTGACAACGAGGAGCTCCTGCTGCTGTGTGATGGATGTGATAAAGCCTGCCACACATACTGCCATAAACCCAAGATCTCCACCATACCAGATGGAGACTGGTTCTGCCCGGCCTGCATATCCCAGGTGGATCACTTTATTACTTCAGTAACACTGCCTGTGATGAGACCTTGCAGGAAAATTCTCTTATTCATATACTCTCTGTCTCTATGTTGGTCCAAACCTGTATGCAGTTATTTTTTTTTGAATATTTTCACAGAATGTCAGTCCATATTGACCAAAAGCATTTCATGTGATTTTTGTGCTGTATTTTAAGGCTTCGGCTGCAGTCAAAACTGGCATAACACAGTGATTTGTCATTTTACATATCTATGCAAAAACAATTATTATTATTATTATAAAATAATAAGTAATAACATTTATACTTTTACAGTAGTTTTTAATAACATTATTTTAACTACGCTTTTACTTTTATTTTACTACAAATTACTTTTATTTACTTTTTTATTTATAAAACATAATTATTATTAATACTACTACTACTAATGGCACTGACAACGTCAACAATAATAATAATGATAATAATAATAACTTTTTAAATTTGATTGCTAAATTTATTATTTGTTATTTTATAAATTATAAAATTATTATTATTATTATTATTATTATTATTATCAACAACAATATAATAATAATAATAATAATAATAATAATAATATGAAAACAAGTAAATTTTGTAAAACAAATTATACTTCAATAAATATTTTATTTTTATTAGGTCTTCGTTTTTTATTAAATATTTCTATATAATAAAATTATAATATAAAGTAACTACATTTATATAAAGTTGCTACATTTATTTTATTCATTTTAATTTTTTTTTTTTTACATTTACTACAGTGGTGGTAATAACATATTTACATTTTATTACTGCTTTTATTTATTGTTTTAATAAATAATAAAAATGTAATTGTTGTTATTATTATTATTAATAATAATAATAATAAATGTTTACAGTAATTGTTATCTTTTTAGTTTTGTATTAGAACCAAGTATTGGGAAATCGTTGGGGGTTTTGGCTTAACAATTAACAATTGTTAACAGTTTAAAACCATAAATATTTTTTCCCATTCCTTCGATCCGATTCCAGTTCCCAAGCACATGTGCATCCCTAAACACAGTTATATTTTTATATTTGCTATAAGGCCTCATAAATGCTGCTGAATGAACATCTTGGCTGCAGTAGTCTGTTCTTCATGAAGAGAGTCCTTGGCCTGTGTTTAGAGATTTAGTTTCTTCTCTAAAGTGTTTGTCTCTGTGCAGGCGAGCAGTCAGTCCCTGAAGACCAAGAAGCCTTTGAACCGCTCAAGTGGAGGCCTGAAGAAACCTTCTGAGGCCAAACGGCACACGAAACCTTCAGTTGCTGGAGACCGAGAGGACGATTTGGGCCTCACCAACAGCACGCCTAGAAAAGTGTTAAAGGAAATAAAAAAGAGCAAGCCGGAGGAAAATCCTTCCACTTACCTAGGAAAGCAGGAGAGTCCCAAAACAGCCAGAGACGACAGTAAAGACCTGGCCATGTGCAGGTATCAGAGCCGGAAACCTTGCTGAATGAGAGTTATTTCAATCTGCATATGAATCCAGGGTTTCTACGGGTCCTTAATAAGTCTTACATTTATTTGTGCCAAATTTAAGGTCATAAAAACTCTTAAATGGTAAAAGAAATGCGTCATTATGATTTCAAGAGGTCTTAAATTTTGGGATGGAAGGACAAGAATTTCTTTGTAACTTACTTTATTTCTTTCTTACTTTTCAATAAGCCCATCTGCTGTTTTTGTTCGGACCAATGTGAACATCGACCCATATTTTTATGCAACAAACAAGCAGAGTTGTAAATTTGAACTAGTGGATCATGCATTGTATAATATATTTATTTAATGAATATAATAATTGTTTAAATTAACATAATAGATAGTTTTGACTTATCCATTTTCTTAAAAACTGATTACGATGCCGAAACGTGAAGTTGATCATTTTATAAAACATTTTGTTTTTGTGCAAAGCTGTATCTGTAACTAAGTCATGTTTCTTGCAGTCACTTTACAGATTAATATGTCACCATAGACATTGCCCTATTAAATGTATTCGTCCAGGTCTTAAATCTGATCTTAAGTATCCTGCAGATGCCCTTGAATCTGATTGATCTTTTTCAGGATACTGTTGGCAGAGTTGGAAAGCCATCTGGACGCCGGACCGTTTCTGACACCCCGTCAACCCCAAATCTGTCCCGGGATACCGCAAGATCATCAAGAAGCCCATGGACTTCTTTACTATCAGAGACAAACTCACCAACAGCCAGTGGGTATCACTAGTTTAACTAGTCATTATTAACTAGTCATTTACAGATATTAGTAGGGCCGGAAGGCTTAAATTATATTTTAAGCCTTTTAGGTGATAAATGTATAGAGGGTGATAGGGTTAGGGTTTTATTTATATATATATATATATATATATATATATATATATGTATATGTATGTATGTATGTATATATACAGTACAGACCAAAAGTTTGGAAACATTACTATTTTTAATGTTTTTGAAAGAAGTTTCTTTTGCTCATCAAGCCTGCATTTATTTGATCAAAAATACAGAAAAAAATGTAATATTGTGATATATTATTACAATTTAAAATAATTGTTTTTAAATTTATTATACTTTAAACTATCATTTATTTCGGTGATGCAAAGCTGAATTTTTAGGATCATTATCACATGATCCTTTAGAAATCATTCTAATATGATGATTCAATATCAAAGTTGGAAACAGTTCTGCTGCTTAATATTTTTTCAGAACATGTGATACTTTTTTAGGATACTTTGATGAATAAAAAGTAAAAAAAAAAAAGAAAAAAAAGAAGCTATGTTTTTAAAATATAAATATTTTGTACACTACTGGTCAGTAATTTGGGGTCAGTATTTTATTTTTTATTTATTTTTTTTAAATAAAATCAATACTTTTATTCAGCAAGGATGTGCTAAATTGATAAAAAGTGATAGTAAAGAAAATATATTATTAGAATATATATTATTATAATTTTTTATTTTATTTTGAATAAATGCAGTTCTTTTTAACCTTTTATTCATCAAATATATTAGACAGCAGAACTGTTTCCAACACGCATAATAAATCAGAATATTAGAATGATTTCTAAATGATCATGTGATCGACTGGATGTTACATGTGACACTGAAGGCTGGAGTAATGATGCTGAAAATTGTGTGTATATGTATGTGTATATATATATATATATATATATATATGTACCAGCAAAATGATAGTGAATGTTTGTTTCAATGCCCAGTGTGTTACGAGTTTGCTTTGTAATCACAATTGACTTTTCTCTTCGCAGGTACTTGACTCTTGAGACTTTTATCATCGACGTGAACCTGGTGTTCGATAACTGTGAGAAATACAACGAGGATGATTCAGTCATCGGCCGAGCGGGACACACGATGAGACGGTTCTTCCAGAGGAGATGGAGCGAGATGTTGAGGCATCTCTGCACATGAGAGCAGTTCAGACGCATTTACACCAAGATTCACGCCTGAACACCTTCAAACAAATCATGTACAGGGACAACTGTGAAAACAGGAATGTTTTCCAAAATAACCTGTAAATATGTTTTTTTTTTAAATAAACATTAACATTATAGTGAATGTACTGTATTTAAAACTGCTTTAAAAATCTCAAAGAATGTTTTTTATTTTTTATTTTATCAGATATGAAAAAAATAATGGGTTTACATAATTCTGAGCTCCTAGAGAACACAACATCCATTATTGGTTAAATTATAAAGCTGCATTTATGTAAATGTGTATGTTTAAAATCACAAACGCAAAAACACAGTCCGTCATGACACATATAATGATTATTATTGCTTAATATCGGTTCTAAATGTTGTATTCTGTGCACACAAGACTAGAGCATCGGTGTAACGATAAAAACCTTCATATTCATCCGGAAGAAGGAGGCGGGAACCGGCGGACAATCAAAAACATTTTAATAACAACAAAATAAACACAAAACAGCGCACCAGCCCCTCACGGACGACTGGTGCGCATAAAATAAAAACCAAACCACAACTAAAAGCCCAGGCCTGGTCCTCTCTCGTCCTTCACTGTCGTCGCTCCAGTTTTATATCCTTCCATCTCCTCCATGGGCCTCGAGACCGGTGGGACGAACAGGTGTAGTTCATCTCCAATCACTCCCCCGGCCTCGCTCCCATGTCCCTCGGCCCCGCCCCACTCGTCACAATCGGTTATGCCTTTTTAATAGTTGTATCTTTTTATGTGTTTTAATATGACACTTTCTGACATTTTTACAACTCAAACCTCAATCAGTCAATTCCGATGCACAAGCATTCATCTACTGTTTGCAGGAGTTTTTACACCATTATTGCTATTGCACATAGATGATGCAACAATAAAACCGATAAAAAAAAATTAATCCAAACCAAGTCTAGAAATCAGAAATGTTTTTTTTTTGGGACTTGGCAACCACATAGTAAACACTTGCATTGTAGCAGCAAATTTTGCACGTGCAAAAAATGCTGTTGCATTAAAGAAATCTAGTTTACATGATAATACAGTGGTTTTTACCTGTTTAAATGACTTTCTGTCATTTATTACAGCTGTATTTCTGTCAATCTGTCTCTTCTTTTCAAATCTACTCTTGCTATAGTCTCCTCATTGGTTCACTCAGTGATTCTTTATTTTGGTGCCCATTTTTATATATTTTTTTATTTTTATTTTTATTTTAAAACATCAACATTTACAAAAAAAAAAACTATTTCAATTTTCAGTTATTATTTTTATTTTATAGTCCCCTATAGTTTTTATATAAATCAATAAATATAATAGAAATATTATAATCAAATAATATTCTTTAAGAATATTTATTGTAAACAAATATGTAAAGCATAACGTTGAAATAATTAGTTATTTCTACTATTTGCTTTTATTAATATTTTGAATTAGTTTTTATTATTATATTATCCCTTTTATTTAAATCTAAAAAAAAAATTTGTTTGCTTTGTTTATATATATATGTTGGGCATAGATAAAAAATTTTTAATCTAGATTAATCTCACTGTAATCTTGGAATTAATCTAGATTAAAATGGCTCATTTGAATTCTGCCGGCCGACGGCATTCAGAATATGTGTGTTACCCAAATAAAATAATGACTAAAAGTAAGTCTTTGAGAAGGGCTTTATCAAGCTAGGTGGTGCATTAGACCAGGGGCTCATCTCCTGTTTCCAAAATGCATCACAAAGTGCATGAGAAAGCTGTAAACTAATTCCACATTGCACAAGGTGCCAGTGTTGAGTACTCGAGATTCGGACTCGGTCTTGGACTCGGTCTCGAGACCGTATTTTAATGGTCTCGGTCTTGTCATGGACTCGTGTGCATTTTGACTCGGTATTGACTCGGACTCGAACATATTAGGAATCGGACTTATGCCTGAGTCCACTCGAGTCCCAATCAAAATATTTCATGATTATTACTGTATGTTAATGTTTCTTTAAATTGATGTATGATTGACACATCCAATGACTGGTGATTTTCTTGTGACGTGAGACCATAGACTGTATAAAAACAGCGTGAGACGTTAGCGTAATGTTAGTGCAGAGGCAGCTGGATTTTTTTTTTAAATGTCTGTTACATCAAGCATTATTCAGTTTACATATAAGAACCACAAAGAGTTCGTATGCAGTAAGACTTTAAAAAAAGAAACATTCTGGGATATGTAAATTCTGTGGTACATCAATCACCGAAGCAAAGGGAACAACTTCCAATTTTCATCGACATGTGGAGCGAAAGATTAAGATTAAGAACTCATAATTTCTTGTATATGCCGACATTTTACGCATCAGCTAATGCTTAGTTCGGCCGCAGCGCAGAAGTCTACTTAATTCCCGGCGTCATCTTAGCTGCTTCCATGTTAGCACGTCACGTTTGATGTGGTCATTTCACAGTAGGCATACACACAGGTGCGAAGTCTAGTTCTCGCCCTCTACAGATTCGGCTAGGCATACATCCGCACTAAAATATCAAGGTGAAAGTCATCATAGCTCACGTAATATAGACCCAACTCCCAACCCAACTTTGAGAATAGATTAACTGAATAGAGTCTGAATGTGTCTGTGTGTGTGTGTGTGTGTGTGTCTGTGTGTGTGTGTGTGTGTGTGTGTCTGTGTGTGTGTGTGTCTGTGTGTGTGTGTGTGTGTGTGTGTGTGTGTGTGTGTGTGTGTGTCTGTCTGTGTGTGTGTGTGTGTGTGTGTGTCTGTCTGTGTATGTGTGTGTGTGTGTGTGTGTGTGTGTGTGTGTGTGGATGGGAGTTTTCAGATGACTCTCTATCTCTATCACTGCACCCATCATTCAAAGTTTAAACTGAGGGAATCAATGATTGAAAATATCCAGCAGCGGGACTGACTGAACTAATATTACATTCAAAATGGATCAGAAGTGAAGCCAGTGTTAGTGTATTCGTCTTATACTCAAAGACTGCATTAAATGTAAAGTCAGACAGTTTTTTCCACGGGCTGAAAAAATTAAAAGTGTAACTTTTTGCGACTTTCTTTCTCAATTCTTTTTGTCTCATAATTCTGATTTTATATATCACAATTTTTATTTATTTATTTCTCGGAAACAAAGTCAGAATTGCAAAATATTTATTTATTTATTTATTTTTTTGGACAAACTGTTTCTGCAACAGAATACAAATTTAAAAAAAGGATGAATTCAGTTGTTTATTTCACAAGTCTGACTCTTTTTTTTCTAGCAATTGCGAGTTTATATCTTACAATCCCGAAAGAAAAAAGGTTCGAATGTTTAGATTAAAAGTTGCAATTACTTTTTTCATGAATTAATTCATTCAACTTTATTTCCAGACTTAATGTACATTACAAAAATCACTAAAACAAACCATACAAAACAGTACACTACACATTAACAGAGACAGATATCCCAATGTTTTCTCATAAGTGACTGATATCGCACTACAGTAAGACTAGGATTTGACAACATCATTATAAAAACATTCTACGAAACATCTAACTGACGAATACATTGTCATTAAAGCCGGAGAGGACTGTACTCTTGGCTTGCTCCACCTTGGGGTTTTCAGCTGAAAGCAACCTGAACTTAATCCACGAAGGAGCAGCATACTGTAATCATTAATGATATGAATTTTATTTTAGTACACACATTTAATAGACTACTGACTGAGAACTTTATTTTCTTTGGTTCTGTATATCATGGCAACACTTTTTTTGGTATTGTACTGCACATCTATTCTCATAATCAGAAAAAATATTTGGCAGCTGTTGAAAACCAACACTACTCAGGGAAAAAGCAACTAGATCATCAGCATACATAAAATGATTGACTATGGTATTGCCAAGTATACATACAATACATTCGTCTTAATACTTAAAGATAAAAACCTAATCGATCTAATTGGATTCTTTCCAGGACCTTTGATAAAACACTAGCTGATGCAGTTGGCCTATAGTTATCCAAACTTTGTCTTTAATAAAGGCAACAAGTTTACCGACAGCATAGACTCTGGCAGCAGCCCATGTCTCATAAAACTAGTGAAGCAAATTGTGAGTAGAACTGCAAGCCTAGGGCTCGCAAATTTTAAATGTTCAGCTCTAATTAGATCTAAACCAGCAGTTTTCCTATCTTTGAGCTGCATTATTGCTTGATGTGCCTCATTTGTTTAACACTCACTCATAAAACAGAGCAGAATAATGTTGTCTCCAGGGCTCTGCTATGTTCTCCGCTCCAGAAACACACTCTATAGGGAACGCTATTGTCACATTGCTCCTATTTGATGATCTTACATCCTTTCTGAAATCATTCACATTTCTGCGAAGCAGATTTTCCACAACTCTCATCACTTGTTCATGTTAACTGATATAATGAACTGCATATTTAGATTTAGCATTAGTTAACTTTTTTCTGGTCCAGAAGTGGTCCTACCAGATGTGTCCCATGCCTTAAATGCTTCCTTTGCTTCATTGTGAAACGCTGACACATGCTTTATCCACCCTGGCTTACTATTATATTTCTTGTCAAGGCATGTAAGATAAGGTCTGCTGGCCTCTTACACTGATCCCACAATATCATCATACATAGCACACAATACTGTGGCATAAGAAATGTCAATTCAAAACACATGATTGCATGACTCCTCATTCAACAGAGGATCTGTTTTCCCATTATATGTTTTAATGTCTTCTTCTGTAGGTTTAGACCAATCTAATTTTACCAAGCCAGCCCTTTTACGCTCATAATTCATCAGACAGACTTTCAGAATCAACAATCATTAAAAATAGTACATGATCAGATATAGATGCCCCTTATAGAATTGTTATTGACAGTATAGTAGCATGAGCCTCAGCTGTACTAATACAATGATCAGGCATCTCTTATAGTACATCATATGGTGGTTGAGGAGAGATCCCATTATATGATTTTAAAGAGATTTGAATGAATACACAATAAAGTGCTACATAAATGCTTCATTGATTCATTCATTCATTCATTCAAATGTTTTCATTCACTCAAACCTTGATACATTAATTTGCTTATTCAAACATGCATTCATTCATTCAAATATTGATACATTCATACATTCACACATTAATTAATTCATTAATTCAAACATTAATTCATTCATACATACACACCTACATACATTCATTAATTCATTCAAATAATGATACATTCATTGAAGCATTCAAACATTCATTCATTCATTCATTCATTCATGCATTCATTCATTCAAACATACATTCATTAATTCATTCAAATAATGATACATTCATTGAAGCATTCAAACATTCATTCATTCATTCATTCATTCATGCATTCATTCATTCAAACATACATTCATTAATTCATTCAAATAATGATACATTCATTGAAGCATTCAAACATTCATTCATTCATTCATTCATTCATGCATTCATTCATTCAAACATTCATTCATACATACATTCAAACATGCATTCATTCATTCATTCATTCATGCATTCATTCATTCAGACATTCATTCATTAATTCATTCATTCAAACATTCATTCAAACATGCATTAATTCATTCACACATCCATATGTTCATTCATACATACATTCAAACATGCATTCATTCATTCATCCATTCATTAATACACACGTACATACATTCATTAATTCAAATATTGACACATTCATACATTAATTCAAGCATTCAAACATTCATTAATTCATTCACACATCCATATGTTCATTCATGCATACATTCAAACATGCATTCATTCATTTATTCATTCATTCATGCATTCATTTATTCAGACATTCATTCATTCATTCATTCATTCATTCATTCAAACATTCATTCAAACATGCATTAATTCATTCACACATCCATATGTTCATTCATACATACATTCAAACATGCATTCATTCATTCATTTATTCATTCATTCATGCATTCATTTATTCAGACATTCATTCATTCATTCATTCATTCAAACATTCATTCAAACATGCATTAATTCATTCACACATCCATACGTTCATTCATACATACATTCAAACATGCATTCATTCATTCATCCATTCATTAATACACACGTACATACATACATTCATTAATTCAAATATTGACACATTCATACATTAATTCAAGCATTCAAACATTCATTAATACACATATTCATTCATTTATTCAAACATTAATTAATACATTCACACATTCATTCATTCAAAAATGTTAAGATTTATCAGTAAGATCTGCATTTATATCCCCAGCCACAAAATCACTTGCAAAATGATTTTCATTAATAAAAGAGCTAATAAAAGCAAGTCTATTAAAATATTCATTGTCATTTTCATATGGTGTGCAAAAATGTAGGATAATTAACTCTTTATTTGAACAACTTGTCTGTACTGTGAAACACCAGTCAACTTCAACCGTAATGATATTAATCAGTCCAATGTTTTCTGTCACAGGGTAACACCTCCTCCTAATATCCTTCCTCTCACTACACCCATTGTAAAATCAGTTGTGCATGTGCCAGCCCCAAGAAAACTGTTAAAAAGTTAAAAGTTAAATTTCCCTCAAGTTTAGATAAAAAAAATGTTATTGCAAACTCAAGATATCACAATTTTGTATTGAATTATCATGCAGCTGTTGACCCTCAATGCTCTCACTTTGCATGGCTTATAGCTCCAGACTGTACTTCTCTGCCACATTTTTACACTCACTTTAAATGAACTGTATCTGTTGTTTGTAGTGTCAGTGTGTTGGCAATTCACATCACGCCAAGCTTTTCTTTTTCTTTAAGATAGTTGGACAATGTTTCCATAATCCTCAGCAGCAGGCGTCAGTGTGGGCTTTGTCTGTCTGTCGCTGTGGCCTGCTGGGAGTCTTCATGCACACTTTTGTTTTACGCTCACATGCAGATACAGTAAGCAGCAGTCAATCACAGGGGTTGCTGGGATATTGTGTCTCACAGTCTTGCAGGAAACTGCAGGAAATCTGTTTGTGTGTGTGTGTGTGTGTGTGTGTGTGTGTGTGGAGGTAGAATATGCACAATGTTAATTTTCTGACTGGAGTTATCAGTGATTTCAGCTCACTTGTGTTTCAGACTTCTTTATATTGCCTGTCTGGGTGATTGACTTCATTTAGTTGATCTAAAGTGAATTCTGAACTCAAGTAAGTTTATGTGTCCATGGCTACATATATAGCACCAGTGTTTATTTGATGTACTAAAATAATTCAAACTGAAACTCAAATAAAACTGTATAAATATATTTAATATAAAATTAAGTTTATAAAAATGACTAACAAAACGACTAAATCTTTACCTAAATGAATAAAACAACAACTAATAATAAATAATAAGCTTAAAAATATGTGCCAGCCCAGAACTGAAAATGTGTATTATGACAAGTGTTTAGTGTTGTATGAGAGTTTAGCGATTTAAATGTGTATACTCTATACACTACAGCATAACAATGACAAAAATACAAAGATAAAAATTATAGTAAAATAATAAATCAATATAAATAAAAAATATTTCTCTTATATATATATATATATATATATATATATATATATATATATATATATATATATATATATAAACACACATCTTAAGCATTTTATTTACATGATTTAAAATATTAAAAAGTTATTAAAATACTCCACTTTAAAATTGTTTTTAATTAATGTATTTTTTCAATTCAAATTGCATTACTTGTAAACATCTCTCTCTGCTCAGTCTGCTGCTGTCCTCTGCTGTGTGCAGTTCTCATTTGATGGACAGCTGCTCGTCTCTGGATAAGCCCCGCCCACTCGTCACATCTTTGCTGCTACTAGCTTACTTTACAGAATAGAATAGAATGAATAATTAATGCATTTGTCGTAGTATTTGTTTTTTTATATATATATTTTTCTATTTAGCTTTATTTTGATTTATTTGGGCACTTCAACATAAACTTGTTTAAATTAGTTGACTAGGCAAAATGTATCTATTTCTATTATTTTTTGTATTTTTTTTTTTTTTTTTTGATTTTTTAATTTAACGTTTCTTTTACTTTTTTTTTTTTTGCACAGTTTGTCCAGCAGGTGGATCTGTGGTGTCAGATTCTGATCTCAGTGTATGATACAGCAGTACATAAAAAAATAAATAATAAATCCATAACCTGCTGGATTTGAACAGATTTAAAGAACAACTGTATGTCTGGGCTCAGATGCTAGTTATATGACACAGTGAGTGATTGACAACTTTATTTTGAGGTTTTGAGGTTATTGCATTGCAAAATGCATCTATTGATGACACTAAAGAAGAAATGCGACTTGGACAGTTCTTGGACTTTCTTTATTTACCCTGGGTATAGAGCATTTTAAATGAGCGATCATGCATATTCATTAACCACCAGTGCATTGATATATGTGCATAATATCCCTGCAAAGGTTTGGGAAAGAAACAAGAGTTCAATTAATGGAAGAGTTATGATTAATGGATGATTGTGATTAAGCTTTGGAAAACCATGTGATTTAGAGATCCAACATTTATGCTTTGCCAAACTGCAATTAAGATTTGTATTTAAATCATTCAGTATCAACTGTATGGGGTGATTATAGATGACATATGTGCTGACCGGTTTATAAATAAAAAATCTATCTGTCACACCACATAATCACTGAAATTAACTAGTGAAAAGAAACGGCTTGTTAAACGTCTAAGCAAGACACAGTTGCTGTTTCTGAAAGAACAAATCAGTGAACCATTTTTGAACGAACTGGCTGAATGAATGATTCAGTGACTCACATAGACAGTCTTTTGATTCATTCTTAAATATATTTGTGTTTTTGAACAAATTGTTTGAGTGAACTATTCAGAGATTCTTTCAGTAGAGTGACTCTTAGCAGGAAGCAACACGTTGTTTGGAATATGATGAGATGTTCGGCATTGAGGATGATGATAATAAAGCTCTTCCTGTTTGTGTGTGCGGACAGGAAGGAAGTCCCTGGGTTACTCCAGATCACTGCTCAGCGATTGGTCAGAGGAGGATGTGAGCGAGTGGCTCTGTGATGAAGGATTTGAAGCTCTGATGGACACGTTATCATCTTAAACACAGAGACACTGAGCACTGAATCAAACACTGGTGAGGAAACACTGACAAACCTGTTTCAGACGATGTCCTTCATGCTCTATTAGGAGTCCTAGAAATTTATTTTACTATTATTATTATTACTAAATAAATTTACCATGCAGCATACTTATAACCTTTCAGAACACCTTTCAGAAACCATGTTCAAATTATACTTTCACTCCTGATGAAAAGTGTCATGGATACTTAAATATGATTATCTTTGAGCGAGGGACCCCCATTCTAAAATGTAAAATTTATATATAAAAAAATAATAAAATAATATTATGAACATTCGTATTATTTAGAAAATATGTAATTTCTGCCACATATTAAATTGTTTAATCTATTCTCTAAATAGTATTGCACTGTTAAGATGTATTATGTAGATGTCATTTTTATTATTTACACAAATGTTTTTATTATTTGTTTATATAAAAATGTATGCAATTAATTTATATTTTCATTATTTATTTACAAATTTTATTAAATAATGTTATTTCATATTTATTTATAAAATTTTATTTATTTAATAATTGACAGTTTGTCTTTAAATTAAATAGTTAAAATCAAATAATTTAAAATATAAATGTAAAATGCATATATATATATATATATATATATATATATATATATATATATATATATATATATATATATATATATTTATTTATATATATATTTATTTATTAATTAATTTATATATTCATCAAATAATCCTCAGAAAATTATCACAGTTTCCAGAAAAAATATTAAGCAGCAAAAACTATTTCCAACATTGATAATAAATCAGCACACGTGAGACAAGACTGGAGTAATCATGCTAAAAATTCAGCTCACAGATCACAGAAATAAATTATATTTTAAAGTATGTTAAAATAGAAAACCATTATTTTAAATTACAATAATATTCTGTATTTTTGTATCAAATAAATGCAGCCTTAATGAGAAGAGACTTAAAACAAACAAACAAAACACACTGCATATCTTACAGATCCCAACCTTTTTAAATGCATTGTGTGTGTTATATATACATTATAATTAAAAATAATATTGAATTCACTTATTACCATTAAATTGAATGCATCAAATTGCCTGAAACAGCCTTTGGATGATCCTGACTGTCTGTAGGGAGTTGATTGGTTGGCTGATTATTTCGATTAGTTGAGTTTAACACCTGTGGGTGATGCAGCCTGCGGGTCGAGCCAATCAGATGCTTTTGTCAGTCTGGTGGTGTCTAGTCCTCAAGAGGAACTGGAGCTCTTCATGAATGCATCCCAGGCAGTGTCTGATTAAAAAAAGGATTCTCACATCTCTCTCCGGCTCCAGTCTCTCTCTTCCAACATCCATCATGCGTGAAGTCCAGCTAGCTCCATAATAAAATGAATCTTCATGCTGTATTTGCTAAAAAAGAAGCCTATAACAGTATCTGGATATTAAAATAGCACTGTCACCTGCTTCAAAGTTATGAAAATTAAAGGAATAGTTCACTTAAAAATGAAAATTCTGTCATGGATTTAACCTTATGTTGTTCTGGGGCCAGTTGCATAAACATCCTCTATGTTAAAGGGCTCATATGATGCGATTAAAATTTTCCCTTTCTCTTTGGAGTGTTAAAAGCTCTTGGTGCATGAAGAAGATGTGTAAAGTTGCAAAGACTGAAGTCTCAAATCCAAAGAGATATTCTTTATCAAAGTCAGGACTCTGCCACGCCCCCTAAAACACCTCGTTTAAACACGCCCCCACATGTCTACATCACTGTGTGGGATGATTTGTGCAATGCTGGCCAAATGTTCACGTAAAGAAAGGCGGAGTGGTTTCAGTAACCAGTTAGTGTTGAAGCAGTCGTGTCAGGGAGACGCTGTGTGTATCTAGGAGAAAGCAGAAGCACTTTATTTAGCCTTCTGAAAGTAGATGCATTTAGGAATCTTTAAGATTACTTTACAACAGAACAGCAACGCATTGTATGGACGACTGTTTCATGAACCAAGAGAGGAGGTTATTCTGACTTTACTATGACAATGTACTTCTGAATCAGCTACTGTAAGTATGTTTTGTTATTAGTTTAAGTATTTGCTATTGACTGTTCAAATCCGGAGTTTTGCTTCAGTGTGTGTGTGTGTGTGTGTGTGTTTGACAGAGAGAGACGGTCACACAGTGGAGTCATCTGTATTAACCGTCCGTGGCTTGTGTTCTGCAAACACACGCGAGCTTCATCACTGTCTGTCACACGACTCTGTTCCTCTTTCAGCTTGAACTAATGTTCAAACTAAGGACATTATTAACTGTCTTTACATTTGTTTTGAAAGATGGAACATGCGATTGTGGAAAGGGGCGTTACATTTCCGACGAGTGCTTGCAGTGATATACAGTCCACATTTAACATCGCATTTTATTTCTCAAACAATATTAACGTCATAAACTGAACTTTCCATGTGTGCTGAAAAACTTTTATTTTTTTTTACAAGCTAATCAAAATCTAAATAATAAAACTATATTGCTAAAGATAAACATGTAAGCTTTAAAAAAAGCAGCTTTAAAATCATAAAGTTAGCTGATAAGAAACAAACTGAGACAGTGTAGATAGTGTATTATGTATTTTATTCATGAGTGTTTGAGAACAGATACGGTTTAATTTTTGCGATGCGATGTTAAATGTGGACTGTATAACATATTTGATTTTGGAAGTTTTATTTTCTTTTTATTTCCTGAAATGAAAAATGTATTTTAAATACAGAATGCAGAAGAGATCCCAAGCTATGAGACATAAAAAGATTTTTCCAATTGCTATTTATAAAAAATAAAACCAACTCCATAAAATGTAATATTAAATGTAATAAGCATGTCCAGATCTTTCTCATCCTTTATTAAAGGATGTTCTCCAGATCATGACAGTTTATCTTAATTATTGTGTCCAAATTACAATCTAACACTTAACAGTGATTAATAATAATGAAGAAATACTTTTTTTCCTGTGGGATTTTTTTATTTCCCATAAACGGATCATGGCAGAAATGTATTTTAATACAGAATGCATTAACAGATCACAACTCTGAAGGCACCAATTGCAGAAAAAAATTATATATATATATATATATATATATATATATATACATACACAGTTCAAATATAACATCTGCCCATATCAAACTTGATTTTTCATATTTTTTCTCCACTTCCTTCACATAAACTTTAGCAGGCGCTCGTATCAAGATGCCTTCAATAGTTTCACAAAACAATTCTGTGTCATATTTCTTTTAAAAGTAGCTGTGCAAAAATAACTATATAAAATATATTGCTTTGACAGATACCAAGCAGGAAACGCTGTGAATAAATTAATCTAGACATGAATAACAAGCAGGAAAGAACAGACTTCACATGTAATGTACAAACATACAAACAGACCAGCTACAAGTTTAACATCCGCAAACATGACATAAACCAAAAATGCATGAAATACTTTTTTTTAATAAATGGTCAAATACGCCATCTTCACACACAAGGTGGAAAATACAGATTGCAATAATATTTACAGTCCATAGTGGAGGGTCTGATCTGGCAACATTAACCCTTTATGCAGAGGATCAGTTCTCAATGGGATCCTCAGATTCAGTGTGACGCAGTGATCAAGCCCCGCTTCAGGTGTTTACGATCTGTTATGGTCTTCAGAAGGGCTTAAAAATCTATAATAATAATCCTGAAATATTCCATGTTCACAGGGCTTAAAGAAAACACGAGTAGAAGCAGATCCATAATCAGTTTTAACAAACAATTTACAGAAGTCTGAACTTCAGAATATACATTTCATATATTTCTGAGTGAATATTGTGTTTATAAATGCTCTAAATCTTTATATATATATATATATACTATTACTTTGAGATCTGTCAAATCTTTTGATCTAATGGCTTTGAATTTTGTAGACAAATGTAATTTGTCCCTACATATGAATTTCTTTATAAAACTTAATTTTAATGAAAATGGATGAGTTGAAACTATTATTCTACAACATGGAAAATAGAGATTAAATGTGTCCAAACGTTTTTGACGCTGTATTTTGTCTCATGAACTTTTTGATTGATTGTGTTGTGTATTGTTTTTATATCTATGCTTTACCATATTCATACAACTAACTTTCAAAAGTTTGGAGTGCCAAGGATTTTTTTATTATTTTTGAAAGAAGTCTCTCCAAAGCTGCATTTATTTGATCAAAAATACAGTCAGGATTGTGAAATATTATTACAATTTAAAAACAACTGTTTTCTGTGTGAATCTCTGTTTAACTGTAATTTATTTCTGTGATCAAATCTGTATTTTCAGCATCATTCCTCCAGTCTTCAGTGTCACATGATCTTCAGAAATCATGAAAATATGCTGATTTACTTCTCAAGAAACATTTCTGATTATTATCAATATTGAAATCAAAGGACGTGTGTATGTGTGTACGTGTATATATATATACACAAGGGCTGGAATCGTCCTCAGATCGGATCCCTTCTAGGGTCGCTGCATATAAACATCCTAAACATTGGACTCTATAAAGGATCTCTTTGGTTTGATTGCCGCTACATGACTGGAGTGGTTTTCTCGAGTTAAGCCGGGCTGTTTGCTCACACTGTCCATGTATGAATGTGTCGTGGCCAGAACCGGTTTGCTTTCTTTATGGCAGAACTCTTTAGCATGCAGACTCCCGTTGTGCAGGGCAGGACCCTTGAGCGGCTCGTAATAAGCTCCGGACGGTTTGCCGTACACGATCTCACCCGTCAGACCCGCAGAAGTCACAAGTCTTTCAGTGGAGTGACTCTGCCAGCCTCGAGACCCCACCGGCTGCTGCTGCTGCTGAAATCGAGCCGTCTTGTGCATGATTCCCATGAACGGACGGGGTTTGTACTCCACAGAGCCGGTCTGGCTGATCTTAGGCTTGTCCGATGTGGTTCTGGGGCGCACATCCGGGCCTTGCGCTTTCCCGCTGTCTGATAAACTGCTGCTGGACGCCAGGCTGCTGGTGGAGCTGGAGACCCTCATGCTGGGGTCTTTTCTCAGCTCTTGATTTGGAGCTCCAGAAGTCGTGGAAAGAGTCCCTTCTACAGTCCCTTCTAGAGACTGAGTTTTCGAGGAGTGCACTTGGATGTCTGTGTGGTTGTTTGCAGGCAGTAAAGGGCTGATGTCGATTCCTGGTCCGGCCTTTAGCACGCTGGATATGTGTCGGCTGGGAATGGGGCTGGACGGAACATACTGTGATTGGTTTTTTGTGTGTGTTGGTCGTGTGGATCCTGCTTGTAAGGAGCCCAGATGCTGGTTGGTTTTGACGATCTGTGCCTGTTTGCTGGGCTGCAGTACGAGGCTCTTCTGGTGGTGGTGTCTTTGAGGCGGTGAAACCGAGCGGCCGTTTGAAGTCCGGTTTAGCGAGTAGATGTTTTGAGACCAGGCTTCAGAGTCCTCATCCTCCTCTTCCTCATCATCGATGCGCTCCGTCCTGTCGTCCTGCTCTGGATCGGTGTGCTCTGGGCTGCTCAGATGTTTGCTCTGCATCTGTTTGCACTCGTCCTCGACGCGCGCCAGCAGTCGACAGATCTCGCGGTTGTTGGGACAGATCTTCGTGGCCTCGTGCAGGTCATCTAACGCTGCGCTAAACTGTCTGAGAGTACAGCGTTCACAAAGAGATAGAGAGAAAATCACAAGAATAACTGAGACTGGAAACACTAACAATTGTGACAGGAAAAAGAACCACCATTCAAATAAAAACTCTACGGACATGTTTTCGAGTTTTGTCAAATTATTCTATACTTATTTCTCTATCATTATTTAGCAACTAGCAAAGAAATTATACAACATTTAGCATTATATTTCACCCTCTCGCTCCAGCCAGGGTCTTGTATTTGCTGAATTACATTATTAAAAAAAAAAAAATTTTGTTTAAATTTAATAATATTGTTATTTGTATAGATGCATTGGTATTTTATAATTATAATCAACATTCCCCTTGCTTGGATCTTTTATTAAATAAATTATATTTTTAATAATTATTAAATATATATATATATATATATATATATATATATATATATATATATATATATATGATTAGAAATATAAGTCATTTAATTAAAATTATAACTTTATATTTTTTATGATATATATACATAAGAGATTACAAATACAATTAATTTGTATAATTTAATTTAAATTAAAATATAATTGTAATCAACCAAATTAAATGGGTGAATGATGTTTCAATATTTTTTTTATAACTTTTTATAGATTATAATTTTTTGATTTGTTATAATCAACATTTAGCATTCAGTTTGATATTTAATGCAATTCTGACTTGACCAGAACAGACTCTGTATGTAAAGTGCACTAGTGATGCCTTATAATGCTGCCTAAGTAAGCGGCTCACTAGGTTTGGAGCAGATGAAGGTGCATCCTGGTCTCACCTGCTGCTGCGTTTGGCTCTGGCTCGAGCGTAGTACGCCTCGTACGATTTGGGTTTGAGCTCCAAAGCCTTGGTTGCGAACTCCTCCGCCAATCCAAAGTCCTGTCAGAGAGAGTGAGGTGAACATCACAGAAGCAATCATCCACTCAGACAGAGCTGCTCGGCTGAATAGCTGTAGATTGGTCCATGTAATTAATGAACTCTTCAGCTCTTGTTCAGTCAAAGGTGATAAAGACTGGAAACTGGCTCTGGATTGTGTCGGGAGACCTTTTGGAGCCGGGCTATTACTTCTGAAAAGACCTTCAAATCAATTCAAGCCCTTGGAGTAATCTGCATCTTTCTCTTCTTGCCGTGTTTGACATTTTGAGCAGAGGAAAAACCACAATCTGATTGATCCAGATCAGCAGAACCAGCTCTAGACCCTCGCTAAAATCACATTTAAATATTACAGAACATATATTATGAATTGACAATTAGGGATATCAAGTATTTATAATCTTGATCATGATTTAAATAGGGATAAATAAAAACTTAGCATCAATGATAACAAATTAAATAAAATTTGTGTGCAAATTTGTTAATAAAATAATGTGATTAATGTAAAATGTATTAAAAGAGAAAAATGATGTGTGCAGTACTGTTGACTAAAATGAAAATAAATCAGGAATAAAATTATATTTATTATATAATTAGATTATAATATACACAGAAAACCCAGAGAAACTTAAATTTGTCAATAGCTAAGTATGGATTTGAGTAAAATATTAATATTTGTTTTATTCTGAAAAGGTATGATAACATATATTTAAAAATTTCTAATAAAAATATTAGTCATTTTTTTAATTATTGTTTTGCAGAAATTAAAATAAATGTTTCCATTTGTTGAGATTGAAAAAACAGTGTTATTCCACCAAATATTGATTAGTTAAATCATTGGTAAAAAACTGAAAACGTAAAACTAAAAGCTAATTTAGAATATGAATAAATTGCGTATAAATAATTCTAAAACAATAATGCCAGTCTGTTGTATTTTAAAACTATGGTGTGGATTGTAAAACCTTTTTTGGATATCAACCAGTATTAATAGATGAATTCAAAATCTGACCATTATGTGTGTCCAGCTCCTGATGGATTTCTATGTCACAGAAAGCTATCTAAATCAGCTGACTGTACAGAAGAGGCAAAAGTGAAGGAGAGCACATTACGTTGGTTTTCCGGCGGCAGCGGGAGAGATTGAGGTACAACGACACACGCAGCTCCTTAAAGGCAATGAGTTCATCAGCGAATCCCTCTCTGGGAAACTTCCTGAGTGCGTACTGATAGCGCTGAGCCGCTTCCTTCATCTTCCCCCTCTGAGAGAATCACACACACAAGTCACTCAGTAGTGATACCAGGACAGTCAGGCACAAGAACAGTTAAATGTTTCCCACGTATGCAATTAAAATAATGTAATATCCTTATATTTATTTGTTACCACTCCATCCTACTACATCCCTTACTCAATTCTATTCCATTATCATCTACAGCACAATCGTTTATATAACTTATTTATTTGCAATTTATATTTTGGTCTGTGTTGTCTTCTTGTTGCATACTTGGCATTAAAGCTCTTTCTGATTCTGATTCCGTTCCTCGCTGGATTCAAGCTCAGTGCTTTGATTAGGCGTTTGGAGATAATCATTCCCATTATTATTTTAATAAGTGTTCAGACATTAATACCACGTATCAAATCTCCGGAATTCTTGATTATTATCAGTCAGACTCAACATTGATCTCTCACTCTCTCTATATATTTGGGGGAATTTGGGGGATTTGTGGTGGGCTGTTATCGTTGTTAACGTGAGACTCTTATTGGGCGATAAAAAAAATATCGCCGTTAATCTATTCTCAAAGTTGGGTTGGGAGCTGGGTCTATGCTACGCGAGCTATGATGACTTTCACCTATGTCAAGAGCGCAATATTGTAGCGCGAAAGTACATTAATATAATGCGCGAGCGCTAATCTCTCTGGGCTCTCAGATGCACGTTGCTCTTGTAAGAATTTTCTCTGGGCTTGCTCAGAGAGTATGCCTGCACTTAAAATGTGTTCATACACGCTTACTTTAAGCGAAGAGGAGAGATTCGCGATTGCACTGAACACGTTTTAAGTGCAGGCATACTCTCTGAGCGAGCCCAGAGAAAATTCTTACAAGAGCAACGTGTATCTGAGAGTGCGCGCCCAGTTCCCGCGCTCGAGGAGAGAGATTCGCACCCGGCACATTATATTCCGCCCGCGAGCACATTATATTAATGTACTTTCGTGCTACAATAATGCGCTCCCGACATTTGATAACGCCATATTTTGGAAACAGGAGATGAACCCCTGGTCTAATGCACCACCTGTCTTGAGAAACCCGTTCTCAAAGACTTAACGTTACTTTTAGTCATTATTTTATTTGGGTAACGCACATATTCTGAATGCCTTCGGCAGAATTCAAATGAGCCATTTTAATCTAGATTAAAAAAATTTATCTATGCCCACCACTAATATATATACATACACACACACACACATACAGGTGCTGGTCATATAATTAGAATATCATCAAAAAGTTTATTTCATGAATTCCATTCAAAAAGTTAAACTTGTATATTATATTCATCATAACACACAGACTGATATATTTCAAATGTTTATTTCTTTTAATTTTGATGATTATAACTGACAACTAAGGAAATCCCAAATTCAGAATCTCAGAAAATTAGAATATTGTGAAAAGGTTCAATATTGAAGACACCTGGTACCACACACTAATCAGCTAATTAACTCAAAACACCTGCAAAGCCTTTAAATGGTCTCTCAGTCTAGTTCTGTAGGCCACACAATCATGGGGAAGACTGCTCAATTGACAGTTGTCCAAAAGACGACCATTGACACCTTGCACAAGGGCAAGACACAAAAGGTCATTGCAAAAGAGGCTGGCTGTTCACAGAACTCTGTGTCCAAGCACATTAATAGAGAGACGAAGGGAAGGAAAATATGTGGTAATAATTTTTTTTACAAGCAATAGGGATAACCGCACCCTGGAGAGGATTGTGAAACAAAACCCATTCAAAAATGTGGGGGAGATTCACAAAGAGTGGACTGCAGCTGGAGTCAGTGCTTCAAGAATCACTACACACAGACGTATGCAAGACATGGGTTTCAGCTGTCGCATTCCTTGTGTCAAGCCTCTCTTGAACAACAGACAGTGTCAGAAGCGTCTCGCTTCTAAAAGGACTGGACTGCTGCTGAGTCGTCCAAAGTTATGTTCTCTGATTAAAGTAAATTTAGCATTTCCTTTGGAAATCAGGGTTCCCAGAGTCTGGAGGAGGAGAGGAGAGGCACACAATCCACGTTGCTTGAGGTCCAGTGTAAAGTTTCCACAGTCAGTGATGGTTTGGGGTGCCATGTCATCTGCTGGTGTTGGTCCACTGTGTTTTCTGAGGTCCAAGGTCAATGCAGCCGTATACCAGGAAGTTTTAGAGCACTTCATGCTTCCTGCTGCTGCCCAACTTTATGGAGATGCAGATTTCATTTTCCAACAGGACTTGGCACCTGCACACAGTGCCAAAGCTACCAGTACCTGGTTTAAGGACCATGGTATCCCTGTTCTTAATTGGCCAGCAAACTCCCCTGACCTTAACCCCATAGAAAATCTATGGTGTATAAGAGGAAGATGCGATATGCCAGACCCAAGAGTGCAGAAGAGCTGAAGGCCACTATCAGAGCAACCTGGGCTCTCATAACACCTGAGCAGTGCCACAGACTGATCGACTCCATGCCACGCCGCATTGCTGCAGTAATTCAGACAAAAGGAGCCCCAACTAAGTATTGAGTGCTGTATATGCTCATACTTTTCATGTTCATATTTTTCATTTGGCCAAGATTTCTAAAAACCCTTTCTTTGTATTGGTCTTAAGTAATATTCAAATTTTCTGAGAAAATGATTTTGGGATCTTCCTTAGTTGTCAGGTATAATCATCAAAATAAAAAGAAATAAACATTTGAAATATATCAGTCTGTGTGTAATGAATGAATATAATATACAAGTTTCACTTTTTGAATGGAATTAGTGAAATAAAACTTTTTGATGATTTTCTAAATTATATGACCAGCACCTGTATATACACAATTTATTTATTAATTTAATTTTTATAATAAACATTTATTTTGCTTCATCCACCCTCTTGTATTATGTAAAGAAAAGTTCAATAATTAAATATACTAAAAATGCATATTACATTTATTTATTAAAATGTTTTAATTGTAATCAACATATCCACCCTACCCTCTTGTTTTGAATAAATTATATTAGTAATTATTTATATTTATATATTATTTAGCATTGAATATGTTATATTGATAAGGTATATAATAATTATATATTATCTTATAAATAATAAATTACATGATCCTGTATTTAACATTTTATTTATATATTTAAAGTTCAAGAATTAAAATTTTATCTCTCTCACTCTCTCTATATATTTAATTGAGTGGATGGACTGAGAGAAATATTGAATGTTGGTTATAATTAAAAATGAACATATAATTATATAATTATTATATATTACCTTGTATTGAATAGATAATATTTATATATGTATAGTAATACATTTTAATTAAATTAAAGTTATATGTATAATAAAATAATTAGAATATTAGAAGATGCATATATATAATTTTTAATGATTATATATATATATATATATATATATATATATATATATATATATATATATATATATATATATTATTGAATTAATACGGACATTTTATTATGAAATATTAATAATATTTCATGTTAATCATTCCCATGTTTATTTGAATAGGAATCCAGTGATTAATATCACATATCAAAACTTCCCTGGAATATTCTTAAAGAATCTCAACCTTGAGGTGTTAAGTGTCTTCATGTAATTACTCTGAACTTGAGTCTGTTCTGACCTTATACAGCAGGTTGCCTTCCTCCATCAGCTTCTGCAGGAGGATGATGAGGATGTCGGGTTTGGAGGTCGCCATCGCCCAGGCTGCGTTACCTTGAGAGAGAGAGAGGGAGGGAGAGAGAGAGAGAGAGAGAGAGAGAGAGAGAGAGAGAGAGAGAGAGAGAGAGAGAGAGAGAGAGAGAGAGAGAGATAGAGAGAGACAGGGAGAGAAAGAGAGAGCGAGAGACAGGGAGAGAGAGAGGTTGAGCGTTACAAATGATCCTCAAGACACAGCTGAGCAGAAATATTGAATTGGCGTAAAACAGAGTTACCTAAAGAGTGTACCTGTTCGATCATAAGGTGATGTTCTGTAGCCTGATGAGGGTTTTAGTGAAAGCAGTTCAAGAGAGAAGAATGAGAAACAGAGCAGAAAGAGACATGCAGAGAGAAAACAGAGCATCACACATCCACAGCAGACACACATCAGCCTTCAGACCTCACGTGTTTCACTCGGCTTGCTTCCACTGAAGAAAAGAAAGCTCTGGACCCAAAAACTGGCTCATTTTTAATACATTTTCATCTTTTCATTCACTCCTGAGCCTTAGATTGGGAACCCCTGTTTAATATTAATGAGACCTTTGTAACACTGAGGTGTTTGGTAAAATTAAAATAATTAAAAAAAATTAAATCAAATGTAAACTATATGTAAGACATTTGTTTGTTGTTGTTTATCTGCATGTTATTTTTGCATCATTAGAATATATATATATATTTTTTAATATTCTGAATCAATATTTATTTTTGTCATTTGTGATTTTTATTTTTTTAAATTCTTTAAATTTTTATTTCAACTATTTTAAGACAAGAAGTTAAACTATTTCAAAGAGGTTCCGCAGGCAAAAAAGTCTGAAAATCATTGATGTAAATAAATAAATAAATAAATATTATTTATTTATTTATTTTTTGCTATGCTGGAAACTACTTCAGCCACTTCATTTTCATTTATATTTTGATTACTATGATTAGTTGGTTATGCATTTTATTTGATATATGTGAAGTGTAGTTTCTGTGTCATCAGTAAGACTGAAATGAAATTACAAAGTAATGACTTTTTAAACACAAATCACCTTTATAATGTCTGTGCGCATCATCAAGGCCAACTTTGGATATCAAGAATTTCTGAAAATGAGTATGATTCATAAAGATCATGACACTATGGCACTTTGTGTGCAGATGATGAGTTTAATCAGCTCAAGTCAGTGGAAACACACACACACACTGTTTTTTTATGGTTTACAGGGACTCTCTATAGGTGTGTTGGTTTTTATACTGTACAAACTGTATTTTCTATCCACCTACACAAATCCTACCCCTAAAACTTTACCTCACATGAAACTTTGTGCATTTTTAGCTTTAAAAAACACGCTTTAGTATGTTTTTTAAGCTTTGAATTATGGGGACACAGGAAGTGTCCTCTTAAACCACCTTCACATTGTAATACCTATGTCATTATACAAGTGTCCTCATAAAACACATAAATATGCACACACACACACACACACACACACACAAGCAGGAGGGTCTATAATGTAAGAGCTTCAGGAGAAAAGAACCGATTGGCTAATGGTCTATTTTCAGTGAATCAATTCAGAAACATTTTGAAACTACAATAACTATTCAGTCCACATGTAGTCTACTCAGACTGAAAACCCCATCGTACTTGACATCTCACAGCAAACACATGAAGATTTATAATATGAAAAGGCATGGTTTTCATCCACAGGATCCAGTGGAAGCGCAGATGCTGGTCTCACCTAGTTTGGCTCCTTTCTTCAGTAAGGTCAGCACCACTGAGGTGTTTCTGCAGCCGATGGCACGATCCAGCGGCCTCATGCCACTGTAGTCCACATGTTCAATCACAGCCCCTTTCTCAACCAGATGATGAACCTGCAAACACACACCTCAACTCATCAGTGTGAATCTGTGACCGGGACTCTGAACTAGAAGGACAGAAAGAGGAATTTCCTACACTTTATGCTAAAATACACTGCTGTTCAAAAGTTTGGGTTAGTAAAATTTTTTTTTTTTAAGAAACAAAATCCTTAATAAAACAAGAATGCATTAGATTAATCAAAAGTGACAGTAATGACATGTATAATATTTCAAAACATTTCTATTTCAAATCAATGCTGTTCTTTTGAGCTTTCTTTTCATCAAAAAATTTGGAAAAAGAGAATATTGAATGTTTTCTACAAAAATATGAAGCAGCACAACGGTTTTCAACATTGATAATAATCAGAAATGTTTTTCGAGCAGCATATCAGTATATCAGAATGATTTCTGAAGATCATGTGACACTGAAGACTGGAGGAATGATGCTGAAAATACAGCTGTGCATCACAGGAATAAACTATATTTTACAATATATTCACATAGAAAACAATTAATTTAAATTGTAATAAAATTTCATAATCTTTACTGTATTATTGATCAAATAATTGCATCCTTGATGAGCAGAAGAGACTTCTATTTAAAACCTTTGATTGGTAGTGAATAAGTAAACATCTTTAATTTCCATTTATTGCCTTTATTTCCTGATTTGTTATGTTTTATGCAATCAGTTTCTCATTTGATTAGACAAATTAGATATTCAACAAAGTAAAAAAATAAAAATACATTAAACCAGATGATCATTTTGCCAGTGTCCATAACATAATTTACCTTAAACTCAAATTACGATTCTGCATCCAGTTTATTAGCGAAATCTAAATGCATCAAGCTACAGCGCCAAAAACTTGCCAAATACCCTTTGATCTCTCTCATGATCCAATGCATCAGTCCTGCGACTTCACACACGTATCTACATCAGAAAGAGTCCTGCTGAGCTCCATGAGCCTCCATCACGGCTCTACAAAACATTCTTCACTTACGATGTCTGCATCTCCGTAGAAAGCCGCCAGATCCAACGGAGTGCGTCCATTCTTGTCCAAGTGGTCAATAACTGCACCCTTCTCCACCAAAAACTGAACAACGTTCTTGTGTCCTTTTAAACACGCCCAGCTGAGCGGAGTTAACCCTTCCTTATCCACCGACCCTAAAGAGGCACCTGGGAAAAGCAGAGGAAGTCTTGCTGGAAACCTGCCACTTTTATGCTCCTCTACTTTGTTGCATTATAAATGGCAAAAGATTATGCTGATAAATGAAATGCATTAGTGCATGTCACTCACCTTTAGACAACAGAAAGTCAGCCGTGCTGAGATGTCCTTCACATGCGGCCACCATCAGCAACGTTCGGCCCTGTTTGTCACTTACATTCACATCCGCCCCATGCTGCAGCAGCAGATCTGCAATCTGAAAGAGAGCCGTTCCTACATTAAACATCTTTTCTGATGAGGAAGTATTGCTGTTTGTGTTGTTCAGGTCTCACCTGCCAGTGTCCCTGACGGACGGCGCAGAACAGGGCACATGCTCCTCTCCTGTTCACCTGCTGAACCTGCGCCCCCCGCTGCAACAGAAAGCTGCACACCTCCATCTTCCCCCGTCCTGCGGCCGCAGTCAGAGCTAAGACAATAAAGAGAAATGCAAAGACGCATTATGAGTTCTCATTGGATGTTACAAACTATTTAAAATAAGTAATAAAAAGAGGCACATATAATGCATGCTATATTATTTTGGGAGAAATTCTGCAAGCGCTTTGCAGATGTGATTTCACTCACAAAAAAGTACAGAAACCATCTTGAAAATAATTAATAAAACCATATAAAGGAATTTTATTAATAAAACTGGACTAAAATACATTCAACAGTCATTAATCACAAAATGAATTCAACGGGTCATCTTGTTAATGCTATAAATTAAATGCAACAATAAAATAAAATTTCATCATGAACTAAGACATGAGCAACAATATCACATAAGACCACAGAAATTCCAAAATGACATTTCTCTTACATTCAACTTTAAAAAGTGCATTCATCTTTGCCATGTTACATTCTTTTAGTTGACTTGTGTGCTATGTGCTGTATTAACAAAAAAATAAATGGCATTATAAAACACTAACACTGACAAGCTACGCAATATCGCGTTCATAATCGAATGTGATTAGTCTGCGATTATGAACGCAATATTGCGTAGCTTGATCTAAGACTTTGTGTAGTAAATGCTGCAAGATGGAGATTTACTACTTATCACAGAACCGGCTTCTAAGCTGCCACATGTATTCAAAGCGCCGCCATTACGGTTTATAATGCGTGGAATGGTGAGTTGTGATTGGTTGAGTGGATGTTTCACATTCTGACTGGTGTTTGTTGCAGCTCGAAAAGATAGGGAGAAAACATGCCAGAGTAACACTGTGGGTATCACATGAAATTATTCAATACTTTAAAAACAAATTCATATGTATGTGTATGTATATATATATATATATATTCAATTTTAATTGATTAACAAAAAATTTAATAATATTTATTAACTATAAATATAATAATAAAATGATACAAAATATAAATATTTAAATAAATTACAAAATAATATTACAAATAGAATTATATTTAATATATTTAAAATATATTATATACATTTAATTGTAATATTCAAATTAATTATTTATAAATAATAATAATATAATAATAATAATTATAAAATATAAATAACATGAAATAATAAAAAAGAACTGCTCCGAGTAGAATCTCATTTTTAAAGTGATTCTAATACAATGGTAACACAGCATAATTGTATTTTGTTTATGGTTGCTAAGCAAAATGGCAACTGGATGTGTTAATATTCAATGTGCATCATAAGAGTGTGTTAAACTAAGTTTTATATTTCATCCAATAATACAAAATAATAACTATACTAACAATATTATAAGGACAGCAAAGGCTTTAATAAGAGAGGAATAATGTGCTCTCATAACGGACAGACTGTGTTCAGGCTAGAATTACACATCAGCTTCACATCCACACAGCCGGAGCCACAACATCCATTTGGAAAAGATGCCAGAGCCATTAGAGGAATGTCTTCAAGAAGCTCAACATCCATCTGGACCCAAGAGTACTGATTTCTCTCACTTACACGAAAGAGTGACACAGAAACATGGAGAAAGAATGCATCCTAAACTAATCAAAAACACGTTTTTAATGGGTTTTAGTGTTTTCAGATAGAAATTACAGTATTATTCTCACAGTTTCCACACTAATTTCACAGAGCTGAAGGCAAATCATTTCATCCGTGTTTTCTGGCTGGGGTGTTTTGGTCATTTTTACCTCCAGCAGACCTGTGAGCTGATACACTCGCTTGTTTTCTGCTCAGAAACAGGACAGAAAGGAGCACGGACGGCTGCTTATTATCGCCGTCTGAGTCTGTGCATGCCCACAAACCCTACAAAAACAACAGTGATCATCACAGCTCAAGAACATGGCTAGACCACTTTTGACTTCAAAAACAAGAAAAAACAACATCAACAGATTCGATTTTGTAACCCTTCAGTAAATTATAACCCTTGTGCTGTGCTGAAAATCCTTTACCAAATTAGCTCTTCCCATTCAAAAATTACTTCTACTATAACATTACAAATATTCTTGGATGCATTTTTTATGCGGGGCAAACCGAAAATCCTCCTTCACTACTGATACTGCGACTATTTTTTTTTGTACGTGTTCAGTCGCTGGCATTCTCCACATTTATTTTTTTCTCCCTTTTACCGAACTAATGGCTGTTGATGACTATTTGAATTGAATTCTGCCAAAATGTGCGCTTATATGTGTTCGTAATGTTAAGTCTGCTCATGTCGGAAAATAATTTATGAAAAACAAAACAAAAAACATTAGGCTATAGCTTATATTTCTTCAGTAGCCTACATTTTTTCAATTAATGTAAAAAATAAAATTAATTGTAAAACAAAGTTTTTTTTGTGTGTGTGTGTGTGTGTGTGTGTGTGTGTGTGTATGTTCAGCATATGGTGGGCCGCATTTGAATTCGTGACGGGCCGCGGGTTTAGAACCACTGTTTTAAACACTGAATGAATGAATGAATGAATGACAGGTTCTTTGGCAACATCGCACAAGGCACATTAGAGGGTGACATCTAGAGGAGAAGATTTGTAATTAGATTAACGCTAATCTTACATTCAATGTCTGCGGAAATAAATATGGAAAAAATCGATTCATGGCCTTTGAGAATCGATTTTGAATCGACCACATTTTAAAAAACGATTAATCGAAAAATCTATTTTTTTTTATCCAGCCCTACTATCTATACATCCATACATCCATCCATCTTAGCAGCCAATCAAATGTCCTAGAATCAATTTAATACATTAGAAATATGTTTATCTGATGACAAAACAGACACTCTGCAATCACAGGAATACAATTCAGTCACACATTTCAGTGCATCACTGCAATTTCAACGAAGAAACACATTTATGGGCTTGATGATCAATAACACAAAAACAACAGCCAGCAGACTGACAAAATTCACTCAGGGAAATACACATCTGAACAGAAGAAAACAGGAGGAAAAAAAAGAGATAACTGCTGAGATGCAGACAGTTTGTTTTAAAGATTCAATCTATGATTTTTCACAGTCTCTTCTGGATAATAGACAATTTCTCACAATAGATACAATACAGCGGTATCTCTTCCTTTACAGCCTCACATAAAGCCACTGAAGGTCACACCGGATGCAGAGATGTGTAATTAAATGAGATGAACGCCCACGTCTGACCTTAATGGACTCGTGACTGCAGCCACATCTCAAACTCTCAATCTACAGCAAACCTTCAACTGGGCCGGGCGAAGCATTGAATAATCATAATGTAGAGCGGCATCAGACTGATGAAGACAGCTGAGTCACTCATCACAGCGCTAGTCTGTCACAAACCCCTTCAAACAGCACCTGAGATCACAATAACAGCTTATCCGACAAAATCTCTCTTTCCGATCTTCCAATAAAAGATTATGCATTTTTATATGATTTGACATTTAATGACAGATTTTGTGAAATGCCAAGATTGTGCAGCCTTATCCAATGGCTCATTTCTGATGATGTACGTATCTACAGACACCCACAATTCACTACAAGCTTCCCACTGACTGCAATTCTGACTCCTAATGGAACAGAAATAATGACACTGTGAGAGAGAGGAGAGATAAAAACACGAAGAAGAATTGAACATACCTGTTTCGCCCCACAGTGTGTCGTGGGCATCAATCTGCACCTCCAGTTCATTATTCAACGCCAACAAGCTTTCCAGCACCTGCCAAAAACACCAGCTCACATCACTCAAATGCAATACTAGAACAGATCAGCAAATGAAGCCAGGGTCATTAAATGCCACATGTGGGGAAAAACTGGCTTTGGTGAAGTTATTCTCCAGTGACTGGGAATTTAATGAGGCACTACAACATGGTACATGATTCAAATTGATTTTAAGAATGAAAGTCCGAAGGAGTTATTATATTTAACTAAAACGTAAACTATGCAAAACATTTTTGTTACTTGAAATAAAATCTTAAGCTGAAATAATAATAATAAAAAAAACTTTAACCTTATTTTATTTTATAAACATTGATCTTTCTTTTTACTAAAACAAATAACTAATAAACTAATAATACTAATACAAAATTTTATACAAAATGTAAAAATTATAAAACACTAAGAAAACAACAGTACAATAAAATTAGAGGAAACCGAAAATATAAAATAAAATAAACTTAAAATGATAAAAACACAAATAAAAACAACAGAGGTGAAATTAAACTTAAATTATAGAGAAAACAGAAAACTAATAAACATAAAATGATAAAAACAATAATAAAGAAACAAAATTAAAATAAATTATAGAGAAAACTGAAAATATAAAATAAATTAAGTTTTAAAATTTTTTAAACGTTAATAAATCAACAAATTAAATTAAACAAATTATAAATAAAACTAAAAAAAATAACGTTTTTCAGTTTTTTTTTTT